>NC_137915.1:29767899-29855399 GCF_963457725.1 Sprattus sprattus | reverse complement strand
GTGAAGACGCATCTTCCCGTACAGAGGCACCCTCCCGTGCAGAGACACCTTCCCGTGAAGACGCATCTTCCCGTACAGAGGCACCCTCCCGTGCAGAGACACCTTCCCGTGAAGACGCATCTTCCCGGACAGAGGCACCCTCCCGTGCAGAGACACCTTCCCGTGCAGAGACACCTTCCCGTGCAGAGACACCTTCCCGTGCAGAGGCACCTTCCAGTGCAGAGACACCTGTGGATAGTTCCCCTGTCCTGGTCAGCAGTGTCACCGCTGAACCGCTGGTAGACAAGGATACTGAGGTTGGCATGAGTGTGGACAACAGTCAAAACAGCGAAGTGCCTGTGGATACAGTCGACCAAAACCTTGCTGAGGCAGTGGGGGGAAGAGCGCCTTTAGCTGAAACGGGTGAAGGTTTTAAAGTGCCAAACCTCCAAAAGAGAAGGGGATCTACCAGCTCCCACTCAGAAGCCAAAAAGAAAGCCAGTCATAGCTGTTCAGCTTCCACGGATACTGAGAGCGGGAGTGAGTCGGATTGCAGCATATCTTGCTCTTTGCGGCACAGTGGGTACCCCAGTACTTCATACAGTGTTGGGGATATAAAGACTTTTTTAAGACAGACCAAACATGCTAGGAATGTTCGAATAGATGACTTTTTCCCTGACGTGGATCAATTTATACAGAAAACAAGGGTGTTCATGTCCGAAGGTGGTTTCACGAATCAAGAGGGCTACCGTTTAAAAAAAGTTCTACACAAGTTGAATATTGTTTTAGGAGCCAACGATGTTGATAATGTCTAGAGTTTTTATTTTCTTTCTTTTGTTAAATTGTTCTTGGGGGCTGTGCAATCTTTTTTCTTTTAATATTCCGATGAGTGAGATTCGCATTGGCTCGTTAAACATGAATGGTGCTAGGGACCGATCCAAACGAGCGCAATTATTTGAACTGGCAAAACAGAAACGTTTTGATATTGCTCTGCTGCAAGAGACGCACAGCGATGCCGGTAACGCGGCTGATTGGGCTATGGAGTGGGATGGGCTCTCTCTGCTCAGCCACAACACTTCTATAAGTGGTGGTGTTGCTATTTTATTTAATAAGAATTTTACCCCAGTATCTTATGACGTTGAGGAGGTATTGAAAGGTAGACTCCTTAAAGTCAGAGCTCGTTTTGAAAATGTGGTGTTGGTTTTTATCTGTGTGTACGCGCCAACAAGAGGAGTAGAAAGATTGTCTTTTTTAGACACATTATCAACTGTTTTGTTTGACTGCAACAGTGAGGAGTATTTATTTGTGGGAGGGGATTTTAATTGTACAGAGCGTATCATAGATCGCAATCATATTGAGCCTCATATGCCTTCCAGAAAGAACCTCATTCAGGTTATGAAGGCACATGATCTTAGGGATGTTTGGAGGAATTTTCATGGCGAGCAGAGGCAGTACACCTGGGCCCATGCTTATGCTGCTACTTTCTCATTAGCCAGGCTAGATAGGTTTTATTGTTTTAAACACCATCTCAACATTTTTAGATCCTGTATGATTACGCCTGTTAGTTTTTCTGACCACAGTCTTGTACAGTGTGTAGCAACTTTAAGAAATATTAAGCCAAAGAGTGCGTATTGGCACTTCAACACAAATTTAACGCAAGATAAATATTTCAAGGATGTTTTTAAACTGTTCTGGGATAATTTTAGGTCACAAAAATCATCTTTTAGTTCCTTACAACAGTGGTGGGATGTTGGGAAAGTTCAAATACAACAATTATGTAAGCAGTACACACATAATGTAACAAAAGACATAACTCAGTATGTAGAGACATTGGAAAAGGAGTTACTTGAAGCTCAAGAGTTAGCTTATAATAATGGCAACGACTACGTCGAGGATTTGACGGCGAAAAGGAATTCTTTAGCTGATCTGCTGGGTACAAGGGTGAATGGTGCGTTGGTCCGATCACGCTTTCAGGGGGTGGATCAAATGGATATGCCTTCAAAGTTCTTTTTTAATCTGGAAAAGAAAAATGGCCAGAGGAGATTGATCCATTCTCTGCGGTCAGAAGCAGGAGTCTTACTGTCAGATACTTCTGAAATTTGTAAAAGGGCAGTCACTTTTTATCAGGATCTATACAGGAGTGAGGTTAACAGCGAAGAGATTACCGATAATGTTTTTTTAGAAAACTTGCCTCAGCTTTCAACTGAAACCTTGACCGGGCTTGACACTGCTATAACGTTGGGGGAACTGGAGAGCGCCCTTCAACTTTTGCATGGGGATCGAGTTCCTGGGCTTGATGGGATTTCGACTAGCTTTTATAAGTCATTCTGGCCGGAGGTGGGCGAAGACTTGCTGGCAGTCCTCAATGACAGCTTAGCCGGAGGGCTTCTGCCGATGAGTTGTCGAAGAGCAGTCATCACTCTCCTCCCTAAAAAAGGTGACCTCACCGAAATTAAGAGCTGGAGACCTGTTTCACTCCTGTGCAGTGACTATAAGATTTTATCAAAAGTGTTGTCCAAAAGGCTTAATAAAGTGCTGGAACAAGTGGTACATTCCGACCAAACATACTGTGTACCCGGTAGATCGATAGTAGACAACGTAGCGTTGATTCGTGACGTTATTGACGCCTCAAGGCTGTTGAAACTCGACGTAGGCTTGATATCACTCGATCAAGAGAAAGCCTTCGATCGAGTTGAGCATGAATACTTATGGAATGTTTTGGTAGCTTTTGGTTTTAGTGAAAAATTCATTAGTATGATCAGAGTTATGTACTGTGACGTGGAGAGTATCTTGAAGATAAATGGTGGGTTAAGCGCTCCTTTTAAAGTTAAAAGGGGTGTGAGGCAGGGGTGTTCCTTATCCGGAATGCTTTATTCCCTTGCAATAGAGCCACTTTTAAGTAAACTGAGATCACGTTTAAACGGTATTTCCATACCGGGTTGTATCAACCCCCTCCGTCTCTCAGCTTACGCTGATGACGTTGTTTTATTGATAAGTGATGAAGCTGATATTAAGACACTTGAAAAGGTACTTAATGACTTTGGGGTTGTTTCATCAGCCAAAATTAATTGGTCGAAGAGCGAGGCTTTATTGCTCGGCCAATGGTTGGCCAAGGGAGTCCCTAGTCTCCCAGGTGGTCTGCAGTGGAAAAAGGATGGGTTCAAATATCTGGGCATTTTTTTAGGTAACAACACAGTAGTGCAAAGGAATTGGGATGGTGCACTTGAGAAAGTTAAAGGACGTCTTGATAAGTGGAAGTGGCTGCTTCCAAAAATGTCCTATAGGGGACGTACACTCGTAATTAATAATTTGGTTGCATCATGTTTTTGGCATAGGCTGGCCTGTGTGGACCCCCCACCAGACCTTTTGGGTAAAATGCAATCTTTGTTGGTCAATTTTTTTTGGGATCATTTACACTGGATCCCTCAAGCAGTTTTGTTTCTGCCAAAAGACGAAGGCGGTCATGGCCTTATGCAGATGCAAAGCAGGACTGCAGCCTTTCGGATGCAGTTTATAAAGAGACTTCTGAGTGGGTCTTCAGATGTGGCTTGGCGGTCTGTAAGCTGCAGTATTTTAAAAACTTGTGGTGGATTAGGACTAGATAAGTCCCTTTTCCTGATGACCCCCCATTTATTGGATACCTCAAAATTACCCCCTTTTTATAGAAGTTTGTTTAAAATCTGGGATTTGTTTATTGTACAGAGGAATGGACCAGTTACCTCTCTACATTGGTTATTGCAAGAACCATTGGTCTTTGGAGCACGGTTGGACGTTACTTCTTATGGTTTTCATGCCCTCACGAGAATTCTTCTCAACTCAAAGACAGTGACTTTAAGAAATGTTTTTGATCTGGCTGGACCTAGTCTTGTAGATGCAAAGAAGGTGGCAGACCATTTTGGGGTAAGGTCTGTTCGTGCAACTGCCCAATTTTTGGATAAATGGCGGGCTGTTCTAACAGTAGATGACTTTAAGTTGTTGGGAGAGTATTGTGCAGAGGCAATAAGACCGAATGAGAACGACAGTTTTCCAGATTTGATCCTCTCACCCAATCTGGATGGGAGCACAGGTCCGTACTTAAACCCTGAGAGTCCAATGATAATGGTTTTAAGTAGTGTCAGTGGGAAACAGTTGTATCAGGCCTGTGTGAAAGTTTTTAATAAAAAAGTTTTAAATGACAGAGTTGACACACCTTGGCGCACAGTTCTTGGACTGGGTCAAGATATAAGACCAGAATGGAGATCACTGTATAAACCACCTTTAGACAAAAGGGTGGGTGACTTACAGTGGAGGATTCTGCACGGGGCTATAGCAGTAAATGCTTTTATTTCAGTGTTAAACCAGGAGGTTGATCAGGAATGTCCTTTTTGTACTCAAAGAGAGACTATCTACCATGCTTTCTTGCAATGCATAAGACTGAAGCCTTTGTTTGTTGTTTTACAGAATTTATTTGATTGTTTTGACAAAGTGTTTACTATGGAGACTTTCATTTTTGGCTTCAAATATGTGCAACGCAGACAAAATGAATGTAAATTGTTGAATTTTATTTTGGGCCAAGCCAAAATGGCCATTTATCTAAGTAGGAAAAACAAGGTAAACAATCAATCTGGTGATGATGCACTTATTTTGTTTTCTGCTTTGATAAAGTACAGGATTTTAATTGATTTCCGTTTTTACAAACTCATGCAGAACCTTGAGTCTTTTGAGAGCATATGGTGCATCCATAGAGCTCTTTGTACTGTCGTTGAGAACAAATTGGTTTTTGTACATTTTGTCTAGGTAGGCCTGTTTTTATTTCTATTGTTATGTTTACACATGATTTGTTATTTTAGGATATTGTAGCAATATACCATTGTATATTGCAATAAAGAGGAATTTTAAAAATCAAAATCTCTCTCTCTCTCTCTCTCTCTCTCTCTTTTTACTCTTTCTCTCTCTTTCTCTCTCTCTCTCTCTCTCTCTCTTTTTACTCTTTCTCTCTCTCTCTCTCTCTCTCTCTTTACTCTCTCTCTCTCTCTCTCTCTCTCTCTTTTTACTCTTTCTCTCTCTCTCTCTCTCACTCTCTCTCTCTCTCTCTCTCTCTTTTTACTCTTTCTCTCTCTCTCTCTCTCTCTCTCTCTCTCTCTCTCTCTCTCTCTCTCTCTCTCTCTCTCGTGGCAAAGACGGAGCCATGTGCTAGTAACCTCTGGCGCTCTCTCTCTCTCTCTCTCTCTCTCTCTCTCTCTCTCTCTCTCTCTCTCTCGGCAAAGACGGAGCCATGTGCTAGTAACCTCTGGCGCTCTCTCTCTCTCTCTCTCTCTCTCTCTCTCTCTCTTTTTACTCTCTCTCTCTCTCTCTCTCTCTTGTGGCAAAGACGGAGCCATGTGCTAGTAACCTCTGGCGCTCTCTCTCTCTCTCTCTCTCTCTCTCTCTCTTGTGGCAAAGACGGAGCCATGTGCTAGTAACCTCTGGCGCTCTCTCTCTCTCTCTCTCTCTCTCTCTCTCTCTCTCTCTCTCTTTACTCTCTCTCTCTCTCTTGTGGCAAAGACGGAGCCATGTGCTATTAACCTCTGTTGGCTCTCTCTCTCTCTCTCTCTCTCTCTCTCTCTCTCTCTCTCTCTCTCTCGACCTGAGTGGACGTGCGTATGTGAGCTCCGTGAGTGAGTGTGAGTGAGCAAGTGCTACTTCTAACTTTTCTCCCTTTGTGTGTTGTTTATATGTGTTTAATCGTTTTAATTATTTTGGTGGCACTTTAGTTTTACAACTACTGAGGTTTTGGTTTAGCTGGGTGTTTGTAAATATCACTTCTTGTTTCCCCGTGGAGTCTGCGACCAGCTTGTTGCTGGGAGTATGGCGGCCGCGGGAAGCATGGATTTTGACAAACTAACGCGCCTACATGGTATCAAAGTTGAATGCACTGCAAGTGTGGAGAACGTTAGTTTGTCGGTTGGAAATTTAATTGGGCACGGTAACGTGAAGTCGGCTTCACGAATGAATAATGCGGTGGTGTTGTTTCTCAACACAATTGAGAACGCTAATGAGGTAATTGTGAGGGGTATAGTACTCAATGATTCCTACATGCCAGTCCTCCCACTCAGTACCCCCGCCAAGAAAGTTATAATTTCAAATGTACCCCCGTTCATCAAAGATGAGCTTATTGTTAAAGAGTTGCAACGCTATGGCAAGCTGGTTTCATCTGTTCGAAAAATCCCTCTGGGATGTAAATCGCCCCTACTTCGACATCTAGTGTCTTTTAGAAGGCAAGCATACATGGTCCTAAATAGTGGCATGGAGGAGATTGAGCTTGTGTTCAAATTAAGGGTGGACGGGTTCGATTATGTGGTGTATGCAACGTCAGACACTGCGTTAAAATGTTTCAGTTGCGGTGGAATAGGACATCAATGTGGCTGAGTCCCCCATAGTTGTTCCCCCAGACACTGAGGTAGAACCCTCGGAGGATGGGACCGAGGGAAGCGGACTTGAGGGGGGTCTTCAGTCCGTAGTGGATCTGATTGTGCTTTGCCCCGAAGCCGTGGCCGGTGATTCGGTGCTGATTGAGCCAGCCGTGGCAGAGGTAGCTGCGGCTGGGCCAGGTGAAACTGCTAATGAGAAGGGGCATTCAGTAAAGACACTGACAGTGCCTCAACCGTCAGTGAATGTGGCTCAGGCTGAGGCTATTGACATAGACCCAGTCTTTAAAGTACCGGCGAAGAGAAAGATAGACCCGGTGGAGGTTACCGGGTCTAAAGTGAAAAAAGACACACACACGAGTGGTAATCTGGATAGCGATTGCGAATCCATTGACTCAAACTGGTCCGAGTGTTCGCAGGGAGAGGCACAGCTCTCCAGCGAAGAAACGAAATATACTGCAGAGGCAATTAACAGTTTCCTACGCGACACGAAAGGGTTGCGGAAAGTGGAGGTGGAACTGTATTTTCCTGATTGCTCGCAGTTTGTTAACGATATTGTCTGTTTCATGAGGGAGGGTGCATTTGAGGATACCGATGTTTTTCGTCTCCGGAAAATATTGAGCAAATTGAGGAAAAAGTTGCGTGATAAAACAACTAAGCCTACTTAGTTTATATGTATGTGTAAGGAAGGGTTTTGTATGACTTGTAATATTGTTTGCTCCTGTGTTTGAATAACTGAGCCTGGTTTCAATTGTGTGTTATAATGTACAGTGATTTTTGTTTCTGCAAACCAATGGCAAATATTTCTGTGGAAAAAAACTGTGTGCTCATTTGATGATGATTTTCATTTCCGTTTGTTTTGAATAAGGTGTAAGTTGGCGTTACTGTTTACAAATAAAAGTTTTTTATAAAATCAAAAAAAAAAAAAATCTCCATAATGTTTGTCTTTTTTAGGTTTACTGTCAGGGCCCATTGCTGACAGTATTTCTCTAGCAGGTCCAGGTGCTGTTGTAGTCCCTGTGCAGTGGGAGACATCAGCACCAGGTCATCTGCATAGAGGAGGAATTTAATTTCTTTGTCTTTTAGGGTAAGGCCAGGAGCTGTAGACTGTTCCAACTGTACCGCTAACTCATTGATGTAAATATTGAACAGAGTTGGACTGAGGCTACAGCCCTGCCTCACCCCTCTTTTTTGGGTGAAGTATTCTGTAATTTTGTCACCAATTTTCACAGCATTTCTGTTTTCAGAGTACATTTCCTTAACTAGTTGGTAAACTTTACCCCCTACACCGCTTTGTAGAAGTTTATAAAATAGTCCTTCATGCCAGATTGAATCAAATGCTTTTTTGAAATCAACAAAACAAGCAAATATTTTTCCTTTTTGTGTTTGGTTTACATGTTTAGTTACTAGGGTGTGTAGAGTGTAAATGTGGTCCGTAGTGCGGTAACTTGGAAGAAATCCAATTTGACCTTTGCTGAGGACATTGTGCTCCTTAAGGAATGCTGCTATTCGTTCATTGATGATGCTGCTAAACACCTTCCCTCTCTCTCTCTCTCTCTCTCTCTCTCTCTCTCTCTCTCTCTCTCTCTCTCTCTCTCTCTCTCTCTCTCATTCAAATTCAAATGAGCTTTATTGGCATGACAAATATAGTTTGCATTGCCAAAGCATAGCACAGACATAAATCTACACATATCAACAGACAAAAGTGTGTGTGTGTGTGTGTGTGTGTGTGTGTGTGTGTGACTGTGGGGGTGTGTGTGTGCTTGTGTGTGTGTGTGTGTGTGTGTGTGTGTGTGGGTAGAGCTTCACAGACCACAATCACCGTCCCTTGCCCTATGGCATTCACAGACAAATTTGGCAGCAAGACCCGCTGTCTGTCCCTGCTGTCCAAGCAAGACTGACATCTTTTCCCGTTCCTCTAGATTTTGGAAGCCTGGGATTAGGCTCGTAAACCTGTCAAAGTATGACTTCCTTATATTATTGAATTTCTCACAGTGAAGAAGAAAGTGCACCTCTGTCTCGACCTCACCTGTTACGCAGTGACCACATATTCGTTGCTCTCTTGGCAGCCAGGATTTTCTTTGTCTGCCTTTTTCTATGGCAAGATAGTGGTCACTTAGTCTGTATTTGGTCAGGATCTGTCTCTGCTTTATATCTCTAACAGTAAAGAGATATTCTTCCAATTGGTATTCTGATTTTATGGACCGGTAACATTCTAATTTGCTTTGTTTTTTTGTCTCCTTTTGCCAATGTTCAAGATATTTTTCTTTAGATTCTTGAATGATCGTATTGGTGTTCAGTTTGAAAGCAGCGCTTGTCTGAGAGAAGTTATTAATGACTGTTAGGGGGAGATTAGTTAGTCTCAGTACAAGCTGACTTAGAGGACTCTTTTCAGGGTTCAGATCTTGAGTTTTTACTGCATTAAAGTGCAGTGTGTCAGTGGGACTTGTTTGTAAATGTATCCAGAATTTGAGGGCTCTTTTTTGCATGTTGATGGCCAATGGGAATCTGCCTAGTTCTGCTCTGCATGCATTTGTTGGTGTTTTCTTTTGGATTTTTAAGATCAATCGGCAGAACTCTGCATGTAAGCTTTCTATAGGATGTTTGTCCCATCTAGTGTAGCTATGCTCACTGAGTGGACCCCATACCTCACTTCCATACAGCGCAATGGGCTGGATTACACAATCAAAGATTTTGCACCAAACTTGAATTGGTATGTTTATGTTCCAGAAGTTTCTTTTTATTGCATATAGTGCTCTGCGAGCCTTTTCTTTTAGTGCATTCACTGCCATGCTGAAACTCCCTGATGCAGTTATAATCAAGCCAAGGTAAGTGTACTGCATCGTGTGATCTAGGGCGGTGCTGCCTAGATTAAAATGGTATCTGTGTTCCTGACATCTGGGCTTCTTTTGGAATACCATACTGTTTGTCTTTTTTAGGTTTACTGTCAGGGCCCATTGCTGACAGTATTTCTCTAGCAGGTCCAGGTGCTGTTGTAGTCCCTGTGCAGTGGGAGACATCAGCACCAGGTCATCTGCATAGAGGAGGAATTTAATTTCTTTGTCTTTTAGGGTAAGGCCAGGAGCTGTAGACTGTTCCAACTGTACCGCTAACTCATTGATGTAAATATTGAACAGAGTTGGACTGAGGCTACAGCCCTGCCTCACCCCTCTTTTTTGGGTGAAGTATTCTGTAATTTTGTCACCAATTTTCACAGCATTTCTGTTTTCAGAGTACATTTCCTTAACTAGTTGGTAAACTTTACCCCCTACACCGCTTTGTAGAAGTTTATAAAATAGTCCTTCATGCCAGATTGAATCAAATGCTTTTTTGAAATCAACAAAACAAGCAAATATTTTTCCTTTTTGTGTTTGGTTTACATGTTTAGTTACTAGGGTGTGTAGAGTGTAAATGTGGTCCGTAGTGCGGTAACTTGGAAGAAATCCAATTTGACCTTTGCTGAGGACATTGTGCTCCTTAAGGAATGCTGCTATTCGTTCATTGATGATGCTGCTAAACACCTTCTCTCTCTCTCTCTCTCTCTCTCTCTCTCTTTAGATGCATGAAGTGGCATATCGGTAACATTGCTCTCTTTTCCACTCCTAAAAACAGACAAATACTTTTTTTAGTTAATTTAACATATTAAACTAATACTGTGAACTTCCTTTATGACATATATTGGTCAATTATTTTTTTTGTTTAGCCATTTTAATTTTATGCATAGTTATGTCATGACAATGTTACAGATATGCCACAAGCTATATCTTCACCATTACTGGAGAGAATGTGAATGTTTTTACAGATTCTTGGGGCAATTTCTAGCTATATATTACCGGCATTTATTCTCCCTAAAGTTTTTGCTTAGTTTTTTTTTGGTCAATTGTTTTCACCGGAAAGACATCCTACGTTCCTATGAGAGTGCATACACATAAAGTTCGTAACTGGTTATAAGACTGGAGAGTTTTTTACAAGCTCTGCATTAGCAAAAATAGTGATTTTTTGGTATATTCCAGTTGCAGGGATCCTTTGTATCAGCCTCAGTTAATTTCAAATGGATTCCTCTAATTTTGACAGAATTATTTAAGTTTTATCTTTTGAAATCATGTTACCGATATGCCAACCGATATGCCATAATATCCCAACCTGTTTTTTGTTGTTAAAACACTTTGGAAATACTATAATCATTTTTTTTTTCATTGAAAAAGAGAAAGAACATCTAACCCTCCAGAAACATAAGATTTATTAACCAAAATATTACCATTTTATGTTTTAATTTGACTGTAATACCAAATTGTGGCATATCGGTAACATTTTTTTAAATTGTTGTATTTTTGTCATTATCACATGAAGGAACAAAATATGAAACTGTTTTGTAAGAACCTAATACCATGTTTCAGTTTATGTAACAATACTTGAGAAATGTGTTTAGTATTGGACAAATATATGATGTTTGTGTATTTTTGTGGCAATTCGGTAACGCAGCCTAGGGTTAGTTTTGGAGAAGCTATTTATGATGTGGCCAAATTATTCATCTTATTAGGTTATTTGGCTACGAATGAGGTAATGTGAAGAGTTTTGAAAACATTCAGACATTATAAGCATTTCCTATTTGCAATTTTAGTAATAGCGAATTTAAAAGAAAATATTACTAACTATTGGGTTGCAAAACATTCATAAATTTCTCTTTCTAGGACATTTTTTTAAATATGCGGTGTGTCTAAAATGGTCTTGGATTGCTTAAGCAGCATTAAAGAAACATCACATCTTAATGGGCACAATGTCTCACCCTGTATCTTTATACGCTGCTACTATTGTAGATGTGGTATTTTTCATGATCGGCTGATACAAAATGGACCCAACCATAGTGGAGAATCATTTAAACCTCTATAAACTATACATTTAATGAAAGCTCATGAAGTGTACATGTCATTTAACATCTTATTTGGCACATCAGATGTGTCTATATGGATGTAGAAAACAACTATCCGCACTAAGTGCATACTAAATTCACGCCACTCGTCACGACTGAATGAGTCAGGATGACCCGCACCATAGTGGAGATCATTTAAACCTCTATAAATTATACATTTAATGAAAGCTCATGAAGTGTACATGTCATTTAACATCTTATTTGGCACATCAGATGTTTCTATATGGATGTAGAAAACAACTATCCGTACTAAGTGCATACTAAATTTACGCCACTCGTCACGACTGAATGAGTCAGGATGACCCGCACCATAGTGGAGATCATTTAAACCTCTATAAACTATACATTTAATGAAAGCTCATGAAGTGTACATGTCATTTAACATCTTATTTGGCACATCAGATGTGTCTATATGGATGAAGAAAACAACTATCCGTACTAAGTGCATACGAAATTTACGCCACTCGTCACGACTGAATGAGTCAGGATGACCCGCACCATAGTGGAGAATCATTTAGACCTCTATAAACTACACATTTAATGAAAGCTCATGAAGTGTACATGTCATTTAACATCTTATTTGGCACATCAGATGTGTCTATATGGATGTAGAAAACAACTATCCGCACTAAGTGCATACTAAATTTACGCCACTCGTCACGACTGAATGAGTCAGGATGACCCGCACCATAGTGGAGATCATTTAAACCTCTATAAACTATACATTTAATGAAAGCTCATGAAGTGTACATGTCATTTAACATCTTATTTGGCACATCAGATGTTTCTATATGGATGTAGAAAACAACTATCCGTACTAAGTGCATACGAAATTTACGCCACTCGTCACGACTGAATGAGTCAGGATGACCCGCACCATAGTGGAGATCATTTAAACCTCTATAAATTATACATTTAATGAAAGCTCATGAAGTGTACATGTCATTTAACATCTTATTTGGCACATCAGATGTGTCTATATGGATGTAGAAAACAACTATCCGCACTAAGTGCATACGAAATTTACGCCACTCGTCACGACTGAATGAGTCAGGATGACCCGCACCATAGTGGAGATCATTTAAACCTCTATAAACTATACATTTAATGAAAGCTCATGAAGTGTACATGTCATTTAACATCTTATTTGGCACATCAGATGTGTCTGTATGGATTTAGAAAACAACTATCCGCACTAAGTGCATACTAAATTCACGCCACTCGTCACGACTGAATGAGTCAGGATGACCCGCACCATAGTGGAGATCATTTAAACCTCTATAAATTATACATTTAATGAAAGCTCATGAAGTGTACATGTCATTTAACATCTTATTTGGCACATCAGATGTTTCTATATGGATGTAGAAAACAACTATCCGTACTAAGTGCATACTATATTTACGCCACTCGTCACGACTGAATGAGTCAGGATGACCCGCACCATAGTGGAGATCATTTAAACCTCTATAAACTATACATTTAATGAAAGCTCATGAAGTGTACATGTCATTTAACATCTTATTTGGCACATCAGATGTGTCTGTATGGATGTAGAAAACAACTATCCGCACTAAGTGCATACTAAATTCACGCCACTCGTCACGACTGAATGAGTCAGGATGACCCGCACCATAGTGGAGATCATTTAAACCTCTATAAATTATAAATTTAATGAAAGCTCATGAAGTGTACATGTCATTTAACATCTTATTTGGCACATCAGATGTTTCTATATGGATGTAGAAAACAACTATCCGTACTAAGTGCATACGAAATTTACGCCACTCGTCACGACTGAATGAGTCAGGATGACCCGCACCATAGTGGAGATCATTTAAACCTCTATAAATTATACATTTAATGAAAGCTCATGAAGTGTACATGTCATTTAACATCTTATTTGGCACATCAGATGTGTCTATATGGATGTAGAAAACAACTATCCGCACTAAGTGCATACGAAATTTACGCCACTCGTCACGACTGAATGAGTCAGGATGACCCGCACCATAGTGGAGATCATTTAAACCTCTATAAACTATACATTTCATGAAAGCTCATGAAGTGTACATGTCATTTAACATCTTATTTGGCACATCAGATGTGTCTGTATGGATGTAGAAAACAACTATCCGCACTAAGTGCATACTAAATTCACGCCACTCGTCACGACTGAATGAGTCAGGATGACCCGCACCATAGTGGAGATCATTTAAACCTCTATAAATTATACATTTAATGAAAGCTCATGAAGTGTACATGTCATTTAACATCTTATTTGGCACATCAGATGTTTCTATATGGATGTAGAAAACAACTATCCGTACTAAGTGCATACGAAATTCACGCCACTTGTCACGACTGAATGAGTCAGGATGACCCGCACCATATTGGAGAATCATTTAGACCTCTATAAACTATACATTTAATGAAAGCTCATGAAGTGTACATGTCATTTAACATCTTATTTGGCACATCAGATGTGTCTATATGGATGTAGAAAACAACTATCCGCACTAAGTGCATACGAAATTCACGCCACTCGTCACGACTGAATGAGTCAGGATGACCCGCACCATAGTGGAGATCATTTAAACCTCTATAAATTATACATTTAATGAAAGCTCATGAAGTGTACATGTCATTTAACATCTTATTTGAGAGACTGTCTAGGGTGGGCAGAGCAGAGAGACTGTCTAAGGTGGGCAGAGAGACTGTCTAAGGTGGGCAGAGCAGAGAGACTGTCTAAGGTGAGCAGAGAGACTGTCTAAGGTGGGCAGAGCAGAGAGACTGTCTTAGGTGGGCAGAGCAGAGAGACTGTCTAAGGTGGGCAGAGCAGAAAGACTGTCTTAGGTGGGCAGAGCAGAGAGACTGTCTAAGGTGAGCAGAGAGACTGTCTAAGGTGGGCAGAGAGACTGTCTAGGGTGGGCAGAGCAGAGAGACTGTCTAAGGTGGGCAGAGCAGAAAGACTGTCTAAGGTGGACAGAGCAGAGAGACTGTAAAAACCTCTATAAACTATATATTTGGGTCAATGACGTGACGCCTAAGGTGGGCAGAGCAGAGAGACTGTCTAGGGTGGGCAGAGCAGAGAGACTTTCTAAGGTGGGCAGAGCAGAGAGACTGTCTAGGGTGGGCAGAGCAGAGAGACTGTCTAAGGTGGGCAGAGCAGAGAGACTGTCTAAGATGGAGGGCAGAGAGACTGTCTAAGGTGAGCAGAGAGACTGTCTAAGGTGGGCAGAGAGACTGTCTAAGGTGGGCAGAGCAGAGAGACTGTCTAAGGTGGGCAGAGCAGAGAGACTGTCTAAGGTGGGCAGAGCAGAGAGACTGTCTAAGGTGGGCAGAGCAGAAAGACTGTCTAAGATGGACAGAGCAGAGAGACTGTAAAAACCTCTATAAACTATATATTTGGGTCAATGACGTAACGCCTACATTTTCTGTCCGACTGCATTTTTTTCAGTAAAAAAATGGTTTAAATGCATAAAAAGATACCATATACAGCGGGTGAAATAAGTATTGAACACGTCGCCATTTTTCTCAGTTAATATATTTCCAAAGGTGCTATTGTCATGAAATTGTCACCACATGTTGGTAACAACCCAAGTAATTCATACATACAAAGAAAAAAAACAAATACATTCAGAAATTAAGTAATGTGTATTAATGTGAAATAACACAGGGAAAAAGTATTGAACACATGAAGAAAGGGAGGTGCAAAAAGGCATGGAAAGCCAAAAAAACTGCTGGAATCTTTCAGTAATTAGAAGGCAATCTGGCCCCTAGTCAGTGCAAATTAATATCCCAACTGATGGCCTATAAAAAGGTGTCTCATTACCAAGGTGTCACATAAGAAGTAACTCATGATTGGTAAAAGCAAAGAGCTCTCTCAAGACCTTTGCAACCTTATTGTTGCAAGACATACTCATGGCATTGGTTACAGATGCATTTCTAAACTTCTGAATATTCCAGTGAGCACTGTTTCGGGCCATAATCTGGAAGTGGAAAGATCATCATTTCACCATAAACTGGCCACGACCAGGTGTTCCTCGCAAGATTTCTGACAGAGGAGTGAAAAGAATTATCAGAAGAGTTGTCAAAGAGCCAAGGACCACTCGTGGAGAGCTTCTGTAAGACCTGGAATTTGCAGGTACAGTTGTTTAAAAGAAAACAATAAGTAATGCACTCAACCCCCATGGCCTGTATGCACGCTCTCCACATAAGACTCCATTGCTGAAGAAAAAGCATGTTGAAGCTCGTTTAAAGTTCGCAGCACGAAATTTGGACAAGCCTGTGAAATACTGGGAGAATATGGTCTGGTCAGATGAGAGCAAAATGGAACTCTTTGGATGACATAATGCACACCATGTTTGTAGGAGACATGGCACTGCACATCATCCCAACAGTGAAGTTTAAAGGTGGGAACATCATGGTGTGGGACTGCTTTTCAGCATATGGTACTGGCAAATGTCACACAATTGAAGCAAGGATGAATGGAAAAAATGTATCAAGACATTCTTAATTAAAATCTGCTGCCATCTACCAGGATGATGAAGAGGTAACGAGGGTGGACATTTCAGCAAGACAATGAACAGCCAAGGAAACTCTCAATTGGTTTCAGAGAAAGAAAATAAAGCTGCTAGAATGGCCAAACCAATCACCTGACTTGAATCCAATTGAAAATCTATGGAAAGAACTGAAGATCAGAGTTCATAGAAGAGGCCCAGGGAACTTTCAAGAATTGAAGCCTTTTTGTGTTGAAGAATGGGTCAAACTCACATCTGAGCAATGCATACAAGTAGTTTCTCCATACAGGAAGCGTCTTGAAGCTGTCAAAGGCTTTTGTACAAAGTATTCAATAAATATCAGTAAGCGTGTTCAATACTTTTTTTCCTGTGTCATATTATTAGACATAACTTAATTTCTGAACTAATTTGTTTTGGTTTCTTTGTATGTTTGGATTACCTGGGTTGTTACAAACATCTGGTGAAAATTTCATGTCAATACCACCTTTGGAAATATATTTACTGAGAAAAATGGTGACGTGTTCAATACTTATTTCACCCGCTGTATATGAAGTACCTCTCCCATATATGTACTCACTTTAATTATCCCAAAAACATTAGTTATTTGTAATTTTTCTGTTATTCAAAGTGTCAAAATATCATGTGGTGCGACCGTCCGGCCATGACTGCTGTTGTGAAAACTTCTTTGAAATTGCTCTAAATCTATTCAAATGTATTTTCTGCCCTATTTGGCATGATATTCCAAGTGTTTTGTAGTCCTGTACAAAATTGCAAAGCATTTGCATTTATATTTCCATCATAATATACAAACAAACTTTGTCCGATGAAAATTTAAAATTTGAATATGAATTTACGTGTACACAACATTCTAAATGTTTGAAAAATTGCAATAGATATTCATATTTTTTGTATTTTAAAATTGGCCTGTTGAAAATCCTTATACGTCATTGACCCATTTAATGAAAGCTCATGAAGTGTACATGTCATTTAACATCTATTCAGACACATCAGATGATTCTATATGCTTTTATTAATTAATCAGACAATAATTTTCGCTCATATTTGATTCTGCTTATTATTTGCTTCATTTTGTAGAGCTGGAGGACAGCCCTGCCGTCCTCGGTCCCCTCCAAGGTGGCCCTGATGTTCGAAGGGCCTATAGGGCCTTTCTGAATGATCCTTTGGCATCTTGATCTTATTATCTAAAATGTAGGAAACATAGATACAAGATAGCATACAATGTTAATTTGTCATCCACAAAACTCTAAGCATTTTGGTTTTTAGAAATGTATGTATGCGTACCTTTTTGTGATTTTCTCTGAAGAGCTTCCCCCGGCTTCCCATCCAGCTGCCTCCAGGCTCTTCCCCTGCCCCTGCTGGCTCTGCTCCTGCCCCTTCTCCTGCCCCTGCTGGCTCTGCTCCTGCCCCTGCTGGCTCTGCTCCTGCCCCTTCTCCAGGCTCTGCTGCTGCCCCTTCTCCTGCCCCTGCTGCTGTGGGGTGGGGAGAACACGGCAGTGGCAGCAGCAAAGGTTCCCCACTCATCTCGCTGGACAGCACCTTAGCTGCTGCCACCGCCGTCCTTTCCCTCTTGACCAATCTGTTCAAATATGAAAACATACATTACCATCCTATATCTTATTGCCTTATTGTATTGTATTGTATTGTATTGTATTGACTTTTAGCTAACCTGTAGCACTTTTGTGCTGTCTGTTGCCTGTGGCACATCAGGTCAGACAAATTCGCGGCCTGGTCTGGCCGCTGCTGGTGTAGCAGTGTCACTGCCGATTTGCGCATCAGTGTGCAGGTTACGCCGTCCAGCCCTGTTTTAGTCCACATGGACTGGACGGCCCTGCACACCTGGCTACTATCGAGGCTGTGGCCACTCCAGGACAGGAAAACGTTATTTTCTTTGGGCACAACCTGTGGGCGCAGTAGGTCTATGTACAAGCTCATCCACCTCTTTAAGTCGGTGGAGAGCACCAGTTTGGCTGGCCCCGAGATGTGGGCTGTCTTGTGTTCCTTGACAGTAATGACTGTTGTCCCCTCTATCTCTTTGGCTTCCCCCAATTCTCTTGTCGTCATGTTCGCCAATACTCCGGTCCTGTTGGCATTACAAATCATAAGTTTCACCATCAAAAAGTCCCGGGCCAGAACATAATCAGTTTGTCGAAGATTTTTGTTCGTGGATAGGCCCAAAATCTTTGTGGCGTCTCGGGCTGCAGCACTACAGTTAAATTTTTGGACCTCTGCAGGTGTGATTAGGCGACGGATGTCCTCGTCCATTTTCTCCAGAACCCGCTTCTGGTTGGCTTTCCTATATGAGGACACCCACCGACTAATGGCATCCTGCAGAGAGTTTAGCTCCTGGTTTGGAACAGGACCTAGGAGTCTAAACGACACCAAATGCTTAATACTGGCCAAATAGGACCGAATTGTCCCTGGCAGAAACTTCTGCTGGACGCAGTATTTCTCCAGGAATTTAGTTTTTATATTTTGTTTGGTGAAGGGGGTGCCAGTGACAGACACAACTGTATGTGCCTGTTTGGCGTGCTGGTAGGCAGACTTAATTGATTTTGCCCCTCCATCAGGTGATTTAATCCAATCTCTAAAATTTTCGAATTCTAGGCCTAATTGGGTTTTTTTTGAAATTTTGGCTGCAGTGTGACCCTTGTGCATGCACTTAAGGTGCTGGGCCATCCTTTTCACCACAGAGCCACATCCTTCCACCGGGCACTGCTTGGGAAGGTGCCGGTCCACGGTGGACAGGCCCGTCCTCATTCTGAAGGTCTGGACGGCCCGGACAGCTTCCTCCTGCCTCCAGCCGTGTTGCTCCCTCAAGTGCCTGGGGATGTGCACCACTGTTGCGGTGCACCCCTCAACAGGGCACTTTTTTGCCTTCCGGTTTCTCTCTCTCCCTGTGACCTTTTCTAACACGGCCTGTAGGGGGATGGGCTTTGGCCGCCTGATTCGAACCTCTGATGAGGAGGAAGAGGAAGAGGCTGGGGGGCTGAAAAGTGACCCACTGCCACTGCAGCTTTCATCGGATGAATCCATCTGAAAATGTGCAATGAAAAGACATGACGTTATCTTGGAGTTAGGAAATCTTATATGAAAACACTATTCCTTTCGATAATCTGTTTTGCAGCTAACCACCAATGCTCTGTCCACCATGTTTTTTATTATTATTATTCATTATTATTATTATTATTATTATTATTATTTATTTTTTGTGTGCGTTTGTTTTAGGTTCATCTTTACTGTGCGTTAGATGTGTATGGTTTCATAGCTTATGGAGAAATAGGCCACCATGACTGATTAAATGATAGGCCTATAGTTAAAGCATTTATGCCACACATAAATAGCTTCAAATAGTAAGAACGCTGCGGGGCAAAGAACTCCACGACGCGAAGCTCCGCGCAGTCCATTACCTTTGTAGAACTGGACAGCTCGAATGCCGTTATCTCCCGTTTACAACATCCAAAAATGTTATTATTATTATTATTTAGAATTTCCTTTATCTTTAGGAAACGTAATATGCATAATAACCTGATGCATTCTCAATTTGAAAGCCTAGTGCTCCCGTTAGAGAAAGTAGTGCGTTTTTGGAAGAAAAAAACCGTTACGTTGGCCACGTCACATCTGCCAGGGTGCAGAGGTTGCCAGTAACACAGAGGATGGCCGTTAACGTTAAGTTACTAGCCTATTGACGAGAGGGATAACCGGTGCCTCAATTTTAATGCATAGCCTACATTTATTGGTCCATTATTGTTTGCTATTACCACTTTCAACAATAACTTAAACTAGATTTTTGCCGATAACTTGAACCATTTAAAGTCCCGGCCACGTCACATCTGCCAGGGTGCAGCGGTTGCCCGTAAATCAGAGCTTGGCCGTTAACGTTAAGTTACTAGCCTATTGACGAGAGGGATAACCGGTGCCTCAATTTTAATGCATAGCCTACATTTATTGGTCCATTATTGTTTGCTATTACCACTTTCAACACTAACTTAAACTAGATTTTTGCCGATAACTTGAACCATTTAAAGTCCCTGCCAGTCACATCTGCCAGGGTGCAGCGTTTGCAAGTAACACAGAGGATGGCCGCTAACGTTAAGTTACTAGCCTATTGACGAGAGGGATAACCGGTGCCTCAATTTTAATGCATAGCCTACATTTATTGGTCCATTATTGTTTGCTATTACCACTTTCAACAATAACTTAATTTTTTTGCCGATAACTTAAACCATTTAAAGTCCCGGCCACGTCACATCTGCAAGGGTGCAGCGGTTGCCCGTAAATCAGAGCTTGGCCGTTAACGTTAAGTTACTAGCCTATTGACGAGAGGGATAACCGGTGCCTCAATTTTAATGCATAGCCTACATTTATTGGTCCATTATTGTTTGCTATTACCACTTTCAACAATAACTTAAACTAGATTTTTGCCGATAACTTAAACCATTTAAAGTCCCGGCCACGTCACATCTGCAAGGGTGCAGCGGTTGCCCGTAAATCAGAGCTTGTCGTTAACGTTAAGATAAGCAAGGGTGCAGCGGTTGCCCGTAAATCAGAGCTTGGCCGTTAACGTTAAGTTACTAGCCTATTGACGAGAGCGATAACCGGTGCCTCAATTTTAATGCATAGCCTACATTTTTTGGTCCATTATTGTTTGCTATAACCACTTTCAACAATAACTTAAACTAGATTTTTGCTAGATCATTGCTAGATATCTATCTTATCTAGAGAACTTAGTAAACTGTCATGTCTATTCATGCTTTCCTATTGCTTATTAACCAATGTTGAATTAAATATTAATATTCAACATCTGCATTTACATTTATCAAAGTGATTCATATCATACTACAATGACAATAGGTAGTCATCTAATGACATTGGCTTTTGGCAAAAAAAAAAAAAAAAAGTACTCACCTTTAGCTGATTTTTTTTCTGTCCTGATGTCCAAGTCCTTTGTTCAGTTTAAATGATCATCCTGGTGATATCAACCTGGATAGTGGTCAGCTTTTCAAAATTAACCATGAGGACTAACTGACCAGTCAAATGCATGTATGCAAATGAGCCTCGTTGGATACGGACGTCAAGGGGGTGCAACGGCCGTCCCTTGACCGTCCGCACAGGAGGCCATTGTAAGGACGGTATAGCTTCCGGGAGGGATCAGTAAGCCCATATAGACTGAGTACAGTTGGATACACGTTTACTTTTACCAGCTTCCTCACACAAATTAGACTATTAAAAGACACCAAAAAAGAAATTATTTTAGACTTAACATATTTTCAGGGTGTGTGCCAATATATAACCAAGGATTTATATCTTGAAGGTGTCTAATTTTTATACAATGAATCAAATAAAAAAAGTGCACTTTTGTCTAAACTTTACCCTCGCTGAAAAATGGTAGGGTACAGTTGAGACTTAATTGAAAACAATGGAAATGTGACATGCCAGTCTTTGCAATCTTTGTCTTTGTATTTAAATCATTGAAATAATTATGTTTCATGTTTTTTTCTAATGTAGACTACAAACCATACGTCTATAATCAATGTCATTTACATCACACCATCTATTAATATTTTTAATTTCACTTGGCAACATTCATACAAGTAAAATGCACAGATTCATAGTAGCATATATACAGTTGAAATATATACACATCAATATGAATTCACAAACAACAACATCAACGTGGATCCGCATCGTGCACAGGCAGTAGTGGCTTAAAGTTCCCTTCTTTCTATCAGCATAATAGTTCTTAATATTTCTTTGAATAATTATATTCAATAATACTACGGTATTAGTAGGCCTACAGTTGAGACATGGGTACAGTTGATACACCCGCTTGCATGCGCAGCAATCCTGAGACGTGATTTTTAGTTTGCACATGAATACTAACGTCTTCTTTGATCCCAGGAAATTTGAGCACATAACCCATGTCCCTTACGGAGATATTGGCGAAAGTTGTTTTACCTACTTCATTGTGTAACAGACCCAACCTCTGCGAAGATTCTATAGTGATTGTTGTGTTGGTTCCTATTGTTATTAATTGATTTGCCGTATTGTAGCCTACTATTATTATTAAATGAGTTCCTTGCTCGCGCAAGATCAATGACCTATATAGGCTACATAGAATGTTTCTATTAACGGTAGAAGGAAACGAAATGATACATTGTTTAGCACCTCCGATGAAGGCACACGTTTTTACGGTGTTTAATGTCTGTTTGTAGGCTACCAATGAATTTATGGATTACCAATAAACGGATTATCATCAGTTCATGACTGGACCATACATCGGGGGGAAGCTGCATTGCAAACGTCTAGTTTTGCAAACGTGTCTAGTTTTTGTGCAGTAGTGAATAGAGTCTCAGTCTACTACACCATACATAACATATCATGTTTGTAGAAAATGATTAAGGTGCAACAAATACCAATAAGCATATTTAAATTAAATGATTCACATTGCAAGTAAAATGGTGCTGCTGGAGCGCATAAGGGACAACGGTGACGCATAGTTTGGCTGTAGCGACAAACATGTATGTGTTAACAAACAGTGTTAACCAGTAAGTGAGTAACGTGGGTTTTGTTAAAGCATAGCGTGTGTAATGTGTAGCTATTTCATTCCGTTTCAAGAAGTTTGTCGCGACTGTAATGGCATATTTCATTGTGGGGGTGATTGATAGCTTAAGGCTTTCGAGACTCTGGGCCCTATCTTGCACCCAGCGCAATTGACATTGTCACCGACGCATGTATCATTCCTATCTTGCACCCGGTGCACAGCGCGATTTTCCCTCCGAGGCGCGCTTCGAAATGAACTTGCGTCGACATGGGCGGGGGCGGAACAGAGAAGGCGTTTCTCTGGCGCAAGTGGTATTTTGCAGTTTCAAAACAACGCCGTGCGCCGTGCGCAATTGACCACAAAAAAGCTGGTCTAATGTCAGAGGCGCAAAGTCTGTAACGCGTATATAGAACGCTATTTTAAGGGCGCATGTGCTTGGCCGCACAGTATAGGACTTAAAGGCTACACTTTACTTCTGTCGTCTACACGAGAGATTTATACCAATTCTTTGGCAAGCCATATATAATTACAAGGAAAATAAAATATTTACCACATGAGAAAATCATTGTGATATCCATATCCAAGATATTTTAAAAATAGGCATACATCGACCGTACACACTGACCCAAATGATTCAGGTTAATTGTAATGAGTGTTGTACCAGATTCAGCACCATTCGCGGCAGATGCACCCCCTCGATATTTAGTCTTGTGAAACGCCGTGTCAAATACATTCAACTTGCTCAAAGGAAAATTAAGTTAATTCATTTTGTAGTCATGGCTGGGGTAGGTTAGAAAAAACATCGGTTGTTTGTACTCTTTAGAACAGTTCTAAAGACTGTCATCACTTGTGTTCTTCTCTTCCATCTCTTTCACAAATAATGAAATCGTAATATAGCATTTTTCCATGCGTTTGTTTAGGCGAACTGCTTTCCTTTCCGATCAAGCGAGGGTGCTGAATCGGATACAGAAGTATGGGTTCCCTGGCGTCCTTGGCGCTATAGACTGCACCCATATTCACATATGTGCCCCCCTCAGTGTTTTACACAACATTGCCATGAATCATGGATGTGTCAATGACATAAATGAGGATAGATTAGAGGACTTTAGAAGACGTGAGGTTGAACTGCATGTGCCGATGGGTGCAATATTATTACCATGCATACATAACCTAGTGATTCAGTGAGGGTGAACCCAAAACATCGGAAAGTATGTTTTTGTGACTTTTATTTAAAATATGTTGCCACCAAAAAACGAATGCTAGTAACTGAAAAAATACAAACGAGAAATGAAAAGTAGAACCATTTCTATTAATTGTTACCTTAGATAAATTGGGTAAATTCTATAGGTTAGTGAAGACACAGTGAAGACACAGCAGACAGTATTCATGAAGTTAACTTGTTTATTTCTTTGCTCAACTTGTTTATTTCTCTGCTCTGCCCACCCTAGACAGTCTCTCTGCTCTGCCCACCTTAGAAAGTCTCTCTGCTCTGCCCACCTAAGACAGTCTCTCTGCCCACCTTAGACAGTCTCTCTGCTCTGCCCACCCTAGACAGTCTCTCTGCTCTGCCCACCTTAGACAGTCTCTCTGCTCTGCCCACCTTAGACAGTCTCTCTGCTCTGCCAACCCTAGACAGTCTCTCTGCTCTGCCCACCCTAGACAGTCTCTCTGCTCTGCCAACCCTAGACAGTCTCTCTGCTCTGCCAACCCTAGACAGTCACTCTGCTCTGCCCACCCTAGACAGTCTCTCTGCTCTGCCCACCTTAGACAGTCTCTCTGCCCACCTTAGACAGTCTCTCTGCTCTGCCCACCTTAGACAGTCTCTCTGCTCTGCCCACCCTAGACAGTCTCTCTGCTCTGCCAACCCTAGACAGTCTCTCTGCCCACCTTAGACAGTCTCTCTGCTCTGCCCACCTTAGACAGTCTCTCTGCTCTGCCCACCTTAGACAGTCTCTCTGCTCTGCCAACCCTAGACAGTCTCTATGCTCTGCCCACCTAAGACAGTCTATCTGCTCACCTTAGACAGTCTCTCTGCTCTGCCCACCCTAGACAGTCTCTCTGCTCTGCCCACCTAAGACAGTCTCTCTGCCCACCTTAGACAGTCTCTCTGCTCTGCCCACCTAAGACAGTCTCTCTGCCCACCTTAGACAGTCTCTCTGCTCTGCCCACCTTAGACAGTCTCTCTGCTCTGCCCACCTAAGACAGTCTCTCTGCTCTGCCCACCTAAGAGAGTCTCTCTGCCCACCTTAGACAGTCTCTCTGCTCTGCCCACCCTAGACAGTCTCTCTAATCTGCCCACCTAAGACAGTCTCTCTGCTCTGCCCACCTAAGACAGTCTCTCTGCCCACCTTAGACAGTCTCTCTGCTCTGCCCACCCTAGACAGTCTCTCTAATCTGCCCACCTAAGACAGTCTCTCTGCTCTGCCCACCTAAGACAGTCTCTCTGCTCTGCCCACCCTAGACAGTCTCTCTGCTCTGCCCACCCTAGACAGTCTCTCTGCTCTGCCCACCTAAGACAGTCTCTCTGCCCACCTTAGACAGTCTCTCTGCTCTGCCCACCCTAGACAGTCTCTCTAATCTGCCCACCCTAGACAGTCTCTCTGCTCTGCCCACCTTAGACAGTCTCTCTGCTCTCCACCTTAGACAGTCTCTCTGCTCTGCCCACCTTAGACAGTCTCTCTGCTCTGCCCACCTTAGACAGTCTCTCTGCTCTGCCCACCTTAGACAGTCTCTCTGCTCTGCCCACCTTAGACAGTCTCTCTGCTCTGCCCACCCTAGACAGTCTCTCTGCTCTGCCCACCTTAGACAGTCTCTCTGCTCTGCCCACCTTAGACAGTCTCTCTGCTCTGCCCACCTAAGACAGTCTCTCTGCTCTGCCCACCTTAGACAGTCTCTCTGCTCTGCCCACCTTAGACAGTCTCTCTGCTCTGCCCACCTTAGACAGTCTCTCTGCTCTGCCCTGCTCTGCCCACCTTAGACAGTCTCTCTGCTCTGCCCTGCTCTGCCCACATTAGACAGTCTCTCTGCTCTGCCCACCTTAGACAGTCTCTCTGCTCTGCCCTGCTCTGCCCACCTTAGACAGTCTCTCTGCTCTGCCCTGCTCTGCCCACCTTAGACAGTCTCTCTGCTCTGCCCACCTTAGACAGTCTCTCTGCTCTGCCCTGCTCTGCCCACCTTAGACAGTCTCTCTGCTCTGCCCACCTTAGACAGTCCCTCTGCTCTGCCCACCTAAGACAGTCTCTCTGCTCTGCCCACCCTAGACAGTCTCTCTGTCATCCTGACTCATTTAGTAGTGACGAGTGGCGTAAATTTAGTATGCACTTAGTACGGATAGTTGTTTTCTACATCCATATAGAAACATTTGATGTGCCAAATAAGATGTTAAATGACATGTACACTTCATGAGCTTTCATTAAATGTATAATTTATAGAGGTTTAAATGATCTCCACTATGGTGCGGGTCATCCTGACTCATTCAGTCGTGACGAGTGGCGTAAATTTCGTATGCACTTAGTGCGGATAGTTGTTTTCTACATCCATATAGACACATCTGATGTGCCAAATAATATGTTAAATGACATGTACACTTCATGAGCTTTCATTAAATGTATAGTTTATAGAGGTTTAAATGATCTCCACTATGGTGCGGGTCATCCTGACTCATTCAGTCGTGACAAGTGGCGTGAATTTAGTATGCACTTAGTACGGATAGTTGTTTTCTACATCCATATAGACACATCTGATGTGCCAAATAAGATGTTAAATGACATGTACACTTCATGAGCTTTCATTAAATGTATAGTTTATAGAGGTTTAAATGATCTCCACTATGGTGCGGGTCATCCTGACTCATTCAGTCGTGACGAGTGGCGTGAATTTCGTATGCACTTAGTGTGGATAGTTGTTTTCTAGATCCATATAGACACATCTGATGTGCCAAATAAGTTGTTAAATGACATGTACACTTCATGAGCTTTCATTAAATGTATAATTTATAGAGGTCTAAATGATTCTCCACTATGGTGCGGGTCATCCTGACTCATTCAGTCGTGACGAGTGGCGTAAATTTCGTATGCACTTAGTACGGATAGTTGTTTTCTACATCCATACAGACACATCTGATGTGCCAAATAAGATGTTAAATGACATGTACACTTCATGAGCTTTCATTAAATGTATAATTTATAGAGGTTTAAATGATCTCCACTATGGTGCGGGTCATCCTGACTCATTCAGTCGTGACAAGTGGCGTGAATTTAGTATGCACTTAGTACGGATAGTTGTTTTCTACATCCATATAGACACATCTGATGTGCCAAATAATATGTTAAATGACATGTACACTTCATGAGCTTTCATTAAATGTATAGTTTATAGAGGTTTAAATGATCTCCACTATGGTGCGGGTCATCCTGACTCATTCAGTCGTGACAAGTGGCGTGAATTTAGTATGCACTTAGTACGGATAGTTGTTTTCTACATCCATATAGACACATCTGATGTGCCAAATAAGATGTTAAATGACATGTACACTTCATGAGCTTTCATTAAATGTATAGTTTATAGAGGTTTAAATGATCTCCACTATGGTGCGGGTCATCCTGACTCATTCAGTCGTGACGAGTGGCGTGAATTTCGTATGCACTTAGTGTGGATAGTTGTTTTCTAGATCCATATAGACACATATGATGTGCCAAATAAGATGTTAAATGACATGTACACTTCATGAGCTTTCATTAAATGTATAATTTATAGAGGTTTAAATGATCTCCACTATGGTGCGGGTCATCCTGACTCATTCAGTCGTGACAAGTGGCGTGAATTTAGTATGCACTTAGTACGGATAGTTGTTTTCTACATCCATATAGACACATCTGATGTGCCAAATAATATGTTAAATGACATGTACACTTCATGAGCTTTCATTAAATGTATAGTTTATAGAGGTTTAAATGATCTCCACTATGGTGCGGGTCATCCTGACTCATTCAGTCGTGACAAGTGGCGTGAATTTAGTATGCACTTAGTACGGATAGTTGTTTTCTACATCCATATAGACACATCTGATGTGCCAAATAAGATGTTAAATGACATGTACACTTCATGAGCTTTCATTAAATGTATAGTTTATAGAGGTTTAAATGATCTCCACTATGGTGCGGGTCATCCTGACTCATTCAGTCGTGACGAGTGGCGTGAATTTCGTATGCACTTAGTGTGGATAGTTGTTTTCTAGATCCATATAGACACATCTGATGTGCCAAATAAGTTGTTAAATGACATGTACACTTCATGAGCTTTCATTAAATGTATAATTTATAGAGGTCTAAATGATTCTCCACTATGGTGCGGGTCATCCTGACTCATTCAGTCGTGACGAGTGGCGTAAATTTCGTATGCACTTAGTACGGATAGTTGTTTTCTACATCCATACAGACACATCTGATGTGCCAAATAAGATGTTAAATGACATGTACACTTCATGAGCTTTCATTAAATGTATAGTTTATAGAGGTTTAAATGATCTCCACTATGGTGCGGGTCATCCTGACTCATTCAGTCGTGACGAGTGGCGTGAATTTAGAATGCACTTAGTGCGGATAGTTGTTTTCTACATCCATATAGAAACATATGATGTGCCAAATAAGATGTTAAATGACATGTACACTTCATGAGCTTTCATTAAATGTATAGTTTATAGAGGTTTAAATGATCTCCACTATGGTGCGGGTCATCCTGACTCATTCAGTCGTGACGAGTGGCGTGAATTTCGTATGCACTTAGTGCGGATAGTTGTTTTCTACATCCATATAGACACATATGATGTGCCAAATAAGATGTTAAATGACATGTACACTTCATGAGCTTTCATTAAATGTATAATTTATAGAGGTTTAAATGATCTCCACTATGGTGCGGGTCATCCTGACTCATTCAGTCGTGACAAGTGGCGTGAATTTAGTATGCACTTAGTACGGATAGTTGTTTTCTACATCCATATAGACACATCTGATGTGCCAAATAATATGTTAAATGACATGTACACTTCATGAGCTTTCATTAAATGTATAGTTTATAGAGGTTTAAATGATCTCCACTATGGTGCGGGTCATCCTGACTCATTCAGTCGTGACAAGTGGCGTGAATTTAGTATGCACTTAGTACGGATAGTTGTTTTCTACATCCATATAGACACATCTGATGTGCCAAATAAGATGTTAAATGACATGTACACTTCATGAGCTTTCATTAAATGTATAGTTTATAGAGGTTTAAATGATCTCCACTATGGTGCGGGTCATCCTGACTCATTCAGTCGTGACGAGTGGCGTGAATTTCGTATGCACTTAGTGTGGATAGTTGTTTTCTAGATCCATATAGACACATCTGATGTGCCAAATAAGTTGTTAAATGACATGTACACTTCATGAGCTTTCATTAAATGTATAATTTATAGAGGTCTAAATGATTCTCCACTATGGTGCGGGTCATCCTGACTCATTCAGTCGTGACGAGTGGCGTAAATTTCGTATGCACTTAGTACGGATAGTTGTTTTCTACATCCATACAGACACATCTGATGTGCCAAATAAGATGTTAAATGACATGTACACTTCATGAGCTTTCATTAAATGTGTAGTTTATAGAGGTCTAAATGATTCTCCACTATGGTGCGGGTCATCCTGACTCATTCAGTCGTGACGAGTGGCGTAAATTTCGTATGCACTTAGTACGGATAGTTGTTTTCTACATCCATATAGAAACATCTGATGTGCCAAATAAGATGTTAAATGACATGTACACTTCATGAGCTTTCATTAAATGTATAGTTTATAGAGGTTTAAATGATCTCCACTATGGTGCGGGTCATCCTGACTCATTCAGTCGTGACGAGTGGCGTGAATTTAGAATGCACTTAGTGCGGATAGTTGTTTTCTACATCCATATAGAAACATATGATGTGCCAAATAAGATGTTAAATGACATGTACACTTCATGAGCTTTCATTAAATGTGTAGTTTATAGAGGTCTAAATGATTCTCCACTATGGTGCGGGTCATCCTGACTCATTCAGTCGTGACGAGTGGCGTAAATTCCGTATGCACTTAGTACGGATAGTTGTTTTCTACATCCATATAGAAACATCTGATGTGCCAAATAAGATGTTAAATGACATGTACACTTCATGAGCTTTCATTAAATGTATAGTTTATAGAGGTTTAAATGATCTCCACTATGGTGCGGGTCATCCTGACTCATTCAGTCGTGACGAGTGGCGTGAATTTAGAATGCACTTAGTGCGGATAGTTGTTTTCTACATCCATATAGAAACATATGATGTGCCAAATAAGATGTTAAATGACATGTACACTTCATGAGCTTTCATTAAATGTGTAGTTTATAGAGGTCTAAATGATTCTCCACTATGGTGCGGGTCATCCTGACTCATTCAGTCGTGACGAGTGGCGTAAATTCCGTATGCACTTAGTACGGATAGTTGTTTTCTACATCCATATAGAAACATCTGATGTGCCAAATAAGATGTTAAATGACATGTACACTTCATGAGCTTTCATTAAATGTATAGTTTATAGAGGTTTAAATGATCTCCACTATGGTGCGGGTCATCCTGACTCATTCAGTCGTGACGAGTGGCGTGAATTTAGAATGCACTTAGTGCGGATAGTTGTTTTCTACATCCATATAGAAACATATGATGTGCCAAATAAGATGTTAAATGACATGTACACTTCATGAGCTTTCATTAAATGTGTAGTTTATAGAGGTCTAAATGATTCTCCACTATGGTGCGGGTCATCCTGACTCATTCAGTCGTGACGAGTGGCGTAAATTCCGTATGCACTTAGTACGGATAGTTGTTTTCTACATCCATATAGAAACATCTGATGTGCCAAATAAGATGTTAAATGACATGTACACTTCATGAGCTTTCATTAAATGTATAGTTTATAGAGGTTTAAATGATCTCCACTATGGTGCGGGTCATCCTGACTCATTCAGTCGTGACAAGTGGCGTGAATTTAGTATGCACTTAGTACGGATAGTTGTTTTCTACATCCATATAGACACATCTGATGTGCCAAATAAGATGTTAAATGACATGTACACTTCATGAGCTTTCATTAAATGTATAGTTTATAGAGGTTTAAATGATCTCCACTATGGTGCGGGTCATCCTGACTCATTCAGTCGTGACGAGTGGCGTAAATTTCGTATGCACTTAGTACGGATAGTTGTTTTCTACATCCATACAGACACATCTGATGTGCCAAATAAGATGTTAAATGACATGTACACTTCATGAGCTTTCATTAAATGTATAGTTTATAGAGGTTTAAATGATCTCCACTATGGTGCGGGTCATCCTGACTCATTCAGTCGTGACGAGTGGCGTGAATTTAGAATGCACTTAGTGCGGATAGTTGTTTTCTACATCCATATAGAAACATATGATGTGCCAAATAAGATGTTAAATGACATGTACACTTCATGAGCTTTCATTAAATGTGTAGTTTATAGAGGTCTAAATGATTCTCCACTATGGTGCGGGTCATCCTGACTCATTCAGTCGTGACGAGTGGCGTAAATTCCGTATGCACTTAGTACGGATAGTTGTTTTCTACATCCATATAGAAACATCTGATGTGCCAAATAAGATGTTAAATGACATGTACACTTCATGAGCTTTCATTAAATGTATAGTTTATAGAGGTTTAAATGATCTCCACTATGGTGCGGGTCATCCTGACTCATTCAGTCGTGACGAGTGGCGTGAATTTAGAATGCACTTAGTGCGGATAGTTGTTTTCTACATCCATATAGAAACATATGATGTGCCAAATAAGATGTTAAATGACATGTACACTTCATGAGCTTTCATTAAATGTGTAGTTTATAGAGGTCTAAATGATTCTCCACTATGGTGCGGGTCATCCTGACTCATTCAGTCGTGACGAGTGGCGTAAATTCCGTATGCACTTAGTACGGATAGTTGTTTTCTACATCCATATAGAAACATCTGATGTGCCAAATAAGATGTTAAATGACATGTACACTTCATGAGCTTTCATTAAATGTATAGTTTATAGAGGTTTAAATGATCTCCACTATGGTGCGGGTCATCCTGACTCATTTAGTAGTGACGATTGAGGTGAATTGGCAGAGATTTAGCAGTGTACATGGTATTAAATATCATAAATACATAAATAAAATAAACATTTACACATACACTATAATACATTATCATAAAAAATAATGAGGGTGTTTATTACGACCTTTTTCTCTATGAATATCCTAATGAATGAAATACATTTGGGATTTATGTCCTCCATTGACTATTTTTCCAAAAAAAAAAAAAAAAAACCTCAAGATTAGCAACACATTGTTTACTGATTCATATCATGAATGATTTCATGCCTTAAGTTTGTTTTTTAAAATGTAACCAATATGCCACTTTAAAATCAATGTTACCCAAATGCCACACCATGTTACCCAAATGCCACTCTCATGTTACCCAAATGCCACGTCATGTTACCGATATGCCATTCATTTCCATTTATGTTACCCAAATGCCACAAAATGCGTTACCGATATGCCAATACATCTACCTCTCTCTCTCTCTCTCTCTCTCTCTCTCTCTCTCTCTCTCTCTCTCTCTCTCTCTCTCTCTCTCTCTCTCTCTCTCTCTCTCTCTCTCTCTCTCTCTCTCTCTCTCTCTCTCTCTCTCTCTCTCTCTCTCTCTCTCTCTCGTGGCAAAGACGGAGCCATGTGCTAGTAACCTCTGGCGCTCTCTCTCTCTCTCTCTCTCTCTCTCTCTCTCTCGAGCTGAGTGGACGTGCGAATGTGAGCTGCGAGAGACGCGTGAGTGAAACTGTTGTCTGTGACAGAGACTTTTCTTCTAACTTCATCTTCTGTGCGTTGCATTTGTTTATTTGTTTGTATATAGTATAATTATTTGTCAAAAAAGTTTTTGTGCGCTGTATTACTTAAGTTGCGGGGTGCGCTTCAGCGCTTGCTGGGCGACCACCTGCACCGCGTTAGTGAACAATGGAGTCTTTCGCGTGTTTGACGAGGTCTCACGCAATTAGAATTGAATCCCCGGTCGGAGTGGAAGAATGTTCCTTAGCTATTGGTGAAATTATTGGATATGAGCATGTGCTTTCGGGTTCACGCATGAATAAAGCCATTGTGCTGTTTTTAAGTTCAATTGCAAACGCTGACTTGGCTATCCAGCATGGCGTGGTAATTAGGAATTCTCTGATTCACGTTTATCCCCTAAGTAGTCCCTCCCGAAAGATACTTCTTTCTAATGTTCCCCCCTTCCTCAGTGATGAGCAGATAATTAAAGAATTGTCTCGTTTTGGAAAAGTGGTGTCGCCGATAAGGAAGTTACCCGTTGGCTGTAAATCGGATAAATTAAAACATCTCCTGTCTTTCCGTAGGCAGGTTTACATGGTGCTCACTGGTAATAGGAGCGACCTAGATGTTAAAATAAGTTTCAATGTTGGTGGTTTCAGCTACCTTGTGTTTGTAACTTCAAACGTGACAATTAAGTGCTTCCGATGTGGGAAAGACGGACATCAGAGGCAGGACTGTGACAGGGGTGGGAACAAAGGCCAGGCTGGACAGGGAAATGCGCAAGAAGAAGCTGCACCTGCAGCAGATTCTGCGAAGCCTACGAGCGAGGCTACAACACCAGAGCCTACTACGGCTGATTCCCCGGTTAGCTCTCCCAAAGCATCCACAAATGGTTCATATACTGACGACACTACTGCCACAATGCCTGGTGATACTGAGACTCTCATGACTGGTCCTAATGCGCCTCCTCCTTCCGCAACCGAGTCATTAAAATCGGACTCACTTGCGGCCGAAGTGCCTGCGCCTCCCGTAGGGCATAGCCCTGAGACACCTGTTGAAACCGGGTTAGGGGAGGAGGGTGCTGAGGTGGAGACTGCTGATAAACCTGAGTCAGCCGAGGCCGTATCTGTACCTATCTCTGGTGGTCAGATTGCGCAGCCTCTTGATGAGTTGATACATAAGGAAGTCGCTGAAATGGAGACTGATTTTAAGAAACCGGCATGCAAAAGAAAATCGAAAGTTGAAGAAAACGAGCAAGTAAAGGTTAAAAAGGGAGAAGGTGGATTTGAAGGCGCAGCTGAGGCTGAGGACTACACCTCTGACTCTAGCTGGTCGGGTTGCTCTCAAACGGATTTATCAACGGTGGTTTATACAGCGGAAGAATTCATGCAGTTTCTCATTAAAACTAAGGGGCATAGAGAGGTCCGTGTTGTGGACTATTTTCCGAATAAGGAGCATTTTGTTAGGGATGGCACGTTCTGGTTGAGAGAGGGCGAGATCCCTAAGCCAGAGTATTTTCGGCTTCGGAAAAAAGTCGGTGAAGTGCGGAAAGAGTTGCGTAGCGGGAATGTTGCCAGCTGACTTGGCTGTTCTTTTTTTTTGAAGCTGTCCCTAATGCTGCGAGCTCAACTAAACAGTCAAGATGATGACTTTTTCTTTTAGTACTATTAATGTAAATGGTGCAAGGGACATAAAAAAAAGGATGTTGCTTTACGACCTAATGAGGTTAAAGCGCATAGACGTGCTGTTTGCGCAAGAAACGCACAGCGACGGGAAAAATGAGATTGATTGGAAAAGGGAGTGGGATGGTTTGTCTGTTTTAAGTCACAAATCTTCGACAAGTGGCGGTGTGGCCATCTTATTTTCTAAGCATTTCATGCCACTTCACTTTGAAGTAGATGAGATTGTCAAAGGACACTGCTTAAAGGTTGTGGCAAAGTTTGAGGCTACTACTATGTCCTTTTTGAATATATACGCGCCCACAGTAGGGGCAGACAGGCTTTGTTCCTTAATGCAGTTGGTGACTCTTTGAGTAAGCTAAATGCTGACTGTTTGCTTTTTTTAGCTGGTGACTTTAATTGTACTGAGAATGACTACTTAGACAGGAATCATTTGGAGCCACATTCTGCTTCTAAGAAGGCTCTCAAACAGATAATTGAAGCTCATGACCTGTGTGATGTCTGGAGGAATCTCCACCCAGACGTAAAACAGTTTACATGGACACACTGCAGAGACAATCACATGTCCCTGGCAAGGTTGGATAGAGTCTATGTCTTTACTCATCAGAATAGCTCTGTAAAGTCCTGTAGAATTTTTCCAGTTAGTTTCTCAGATCACAGTGCAGTTATCTGCTGTGCAAGTCTAACACCCTTTAAGCCTCGCAGTGCCTATTGGCATTTCAACGCAACTCTTGTAGAGGACAAACGTTTTTTAGGAATTTTCACTTTATTTTGGGAGACCTTTAAAAAACAGAAAAGAACATACTCCTCCCTGCAACTGTGGTGGGACTGTGGAAAAGTCTTAATAAGGCAGCTTTGTCAGCAGTACACTCTAAATGTGACAAAAGACGTATCTCAGTCAATGAGGACTCTTGAAAAGGAAATTCTGGGCCTACAAGACTTAGTAGCATCCTCTCATAATGAAGAGCATATTAATGCTCTCAGGTGTAAAAAGAAAATGCTTGACGATTTATTAAATGTCAGGGCCCAAGGGGCTCTTGTACGTTCACGATTTCAAAATGCAACGCAGATGGATGCACCCTCAAAGTTCTTCTTTAGTCTAGAAAGAAAGAATGGCCAGAGTAAACTGATCCACTGTCTGCTCTCAGAAACTGGGCAAGAGCTCACTGAGCCAGCCGACATTCGCAAGAGAGCGGTTGGTTTCTATGCTGATTTGTTTAAGTGTGAACTAAATGACATGGAGGCTGTAGCTTGTACTTATTATGATGATCTACCGAAGGTAGAAGATGAGTCTGCTACTAAACTGGAGGAGCCAGTGACCCTAGGTGAGCTCCATTCTGCACTCATGGGGATGGAAAATGGGCGCTCAGCTGGCGTGGATGGGCTGACGGTCGAGTTCTTTAAAGCATACTGGGGGCTAATTGGGCAGGACCTTTTAGAGGTCCTGGTAGATAGTCTTGATAAGGGGTTATTGCCACTAAGTTGTAGAAGAGCTGCCATCGCCCTGCTACCCAAGAAGGGGGATTTACAAAACATAGCAAACTGGCGGCCCGTCTCACTCTTGTGTGTGGATTTTAAAATTTTGTCTAAAACCCTGGCTACAAGAATGCGTAATGTAATTGGTCAAGTAGTTCATATTGATCAGACTTACTGCATACCTCAAAGATCAATTTTTGACAATGTTGCACTAATACGTGATTTCCTGGACTTTTCACGCTTAACTGGCGTTAAGGCGGGTCTAATATCTCTAGACCAACAGAAAGCCTTTGATAGGGTTGAACATTCTTTTCTTTGGCAAACTCTTGAAGCCTTTGGTTTTGGTCCTGGTTTCAGGGCCATGATTGAGACCATGTACAGAGGCATTGAAAGTGTGTTGAAAATCAATGGGGGGTTAAGTGCTCCCTTTAAAGTAAGCAGAGGAATCAGACAGGGGTGTGCCATGTCAGGAATGCTGTACTCCCTTGCTATCGAGCCTTTACTGCATAAGCTTCGAACTGAGTTACAAGGTTTTTCAATACCTCATTGTAATAGCAAACTGTGTCTGTCTGCATATGCAGATGATTTAATTGTTGTTGTGAATGGAAATGAAGATGTAAATAAGCTTGAATGTATTGTGCATGATTTTAAAAAGTTTTCATCAGCTGCAGTAAACTGGGCCAAAAGTGAAGCTTTGCTAATGGGGAACTGGGGTGGGCAGCCTCCCAGTTTACCTGGTGGGCTGGTTTGGAGAAGGGATGGGTTAAAGTATCTTGGTGTGTTTTTGGGTAATGATGCTTTTTTAAAGAAGAATTGGGAATGTGTTGTGGAAAAGGTCCAGGGTCGCCTTCAAAAATGGAGGTGGATCCTGCCTCAACTGTCATATAGGGGGCGGACACTAATAATAAACAACCTGGTGGCCTCTTCCCTGTGGCACAAGCTTGCCTGTGTGGACCCTCCTGCTGGGCTTTTGGCCCAAATTCAAAGACATTTAGTGGACTTCTTCTGGGATAAGTTCCACTGGGTCCCTCAAAGTGTGCTCTTTCTGCGCAAGGATGAGGGCGGGCAGGGTCTTATCAACCTAATCAGCAGACAAGCGACTTACCGTCTGCAGTTTGTCCAGAAACTTTTGTGGGGGCCGAGGGACCTGGTCTGGAGACCTCTCGCCCTGGCAATGCTACGCAGGGTGAATGGAATGCTGATAGACAATGCACTGTTCTTGATGGACCATAAGAGACTCAACCTGATTGAACTGTCATCCTTTTATCAGAGCTGCTTCAAGGCCTTTGGACTCTTTAGGCAAAGCTGGTCGGCAACCGCAACATCACTACACTGGCTGCTTGAAGAACCTGTTACTCTCGGAGCTCGGTTTGACTTGTGTGGGGAGGATACCCCAGGACTAACGAACATTCTGTGTGACTGTAATTGTTTTCAATTAAGAAATGTTATTGAAAAAGCAGGACATGATTTCAAGAATGCTGGGGCCTTGGCCTCTGCTTTAGGGGTGAGGTCTTTGAGGTATGCAAGCAGAGTACTTGCGAAACTGCGTGGTTTTTTGAATGATCGAGAGGGAGCCCTTTTAGAGGGTTACTGTTCGGGTAACATGTTGCCAAATGAAGATGATCCCTTTCCTGATTGTGTCTTAAGTACAGATTGGCTGGAGCCTGGTTACACTAGTCCCCTGCTTAATCTGGGAATTGATGAAGACCTGAATTTGGCCACTGCAAATGGGAAGGCAGTGTACAAGGTCATGGTGAAAGCCTTTAACAAAAACAATCTAAAGGGGCGCACTGATACAGTATGGAGGGAGAAGTTAGGGATTGATGGTAAAACTAGACCTGTTTGGAGAGTTTTCTACAAGCCACCATTGACCAAAAGGACAGGGGATCTTCAATGGAGGATATTGCATGGGGCCATAGCAGTTAATGCTGTTACGGCAGTCATGAACCCTGAGCTGAATGACAAGTGTTTATTCTGTAACGAAAGGGAAACTATCTTTCATTGCTTTATGGAATGTACCAGACTTATGCCTATGTTTATTTTTCTTAACAGTTTACTTAACCCTTTAGGGGTGGTGTGCTCTATGCAGAGCTTTGTACTTGGTTTCCCTTACAGTCAGAGGCGAAGAGCTAAATGTCAGCTGATCAATTTTATTGTTGGGCAAGCAAATCTTGCCATATACTTGAGTAGGAAAAACAAAATGCGTCAAATGTCGGATTGCCATGTGGTACCTATTTTGAGGAATCTGATAATGTCAAGAGTCTCACTTGATTTTAGTTTTTATAAAGCCATGGATAATTTGGATAGTTTTGTTGAGCAGTGGTGCTGCGAAACTGCTGTGTGCTCAGTTGATAACGATGATTTAGTTTTTTGTTTTTGAGTTTTTTGTTTCACATTGTTTTGGATAATGTGTAAAACTCTGTTTGCCCAATAAAGGTTTTTTTTAAAAATTCAAAAAATTCTCTCTCTCTCTCTCTCTCTCTCTCTCTCTCTCTCTCTCTCTCTCTCTCTCTCTCTCTCTCTCTCTCTCTCTCTCTCTCTCTCTCTCTCTCTCTCTCTCTCGTGGCAAAGACGGAGCCATGTGCTAGTAACCTCTGGCGCTCTCTCTCTCTCTCTCTCTATCTCTCTCTCTTTTTACTTTTTCTCTTTCTCTCCCCAGGCATCGTTTGAAGATGGATTGACAGTGGACTTAATGTAAATGTCTGTTCATGATATACATTGAAAGTTTAAAGAAATGTGGTAATTGTTCTAAGTTATTGCATTAATAGAACAATTAGGGGCCGGTAATGTAGGTGCCATATGTGCATTTAAAGATTTTAGGATACAGGCCTCAAAACATTATAGTTTAAGAAATATATTTAGTATTAAGTTTCATGATTTGATAATTGTTATTAACATTATTGTATAGTAATTGTACTAGTTTAGTATTAATTAATTTCATGATTTACCTCCATTGATATTGAATTGATTGATAATAGGTGTCTGGAGCTAGGAGTCTCACAGTTTTTCTGACCGTGTCGTGTCGAGTTGTAGGAAGTGTGTTTTAGATGTAATAATATGTACAGTGTCAGAAAGGGATTCAAGTTCATATATAGTACACGGTGGATATTTTAATGTTTGTTAACGTCCTTGTTAGAAATAAATATTCAAAATCATCTCCGTTTGAAGACACATCTTTCCTTGGACCAAAGAAGGCTCCATAAGGAAATATAGAAGAGTTTTACAGGAAAACCCTACAACACCAGTGGGCCAAGCACATCAACTCAGGTAAAGTGGCTAATGTTGGATTATTGGAGATGCAAAAAATCAGTTTTAGTAGGGTTTGGTTTTGTTGACATTTTGTTGGTCTGGTTAGGATGAGCGGTGTGATACGAGAGGAGTACCGGGGTGGGAGGCAGTTGATGACTTGGCAGGGTACCTGGTCAACCTCAACCGTACCATGACTGCATTGTCAACTTCCGAGACGGCGGAGATATTACGGTTGTCGACCAGTCTCCCACCAAATACTCGCTCAAAAGAAGAAAAGAACACCTTGCCAGGGCCATGGAGAGCTTCACGGAAGCATAGTGGCTCTGCACCTGGCCAGCAAGCAGCTGAAAGGTAATTTATACATGTAATATTACGTATATATAAATAAATATACATATATCACTATGAATACTAATTGATGAAATGCAATACTGATCCATCCAACATCCACAGACTTTTCATGACTCACGGCCAAGCTGCCCACAGACCTGATGTTAACAGAATCTCAGAGTGTGTTGCCTTGAGACTGTTTAAGGAGTTCAGGGAAGCCAGAAATAGGACCAAGGACCACAGAAATAAGACCTTCCCCATTCCACAGTCAATTGTGATGATATACAGTCACTTAAAACAATTGATTGAAGACAGTCAGGACATACTGGAGCAAACCAACTTGGTGCTCGTGACTATTAACAACACCACACTGTCCTCTTGGTGAGTTGAATTTTTCCGCTTCATACCTACACACGTAGATATGACAACATATGGGACCAGCCGTGGCTAAACCAGCCACAGGTCTCCTCAGAGACTTTTTGAGTTATTCGCAGATTCTGAAAGTGTAGGTTTAAAGCTATCCAATGATGTCTCATGTAGAACTGATAATATTTGTATAAGTTGTGAACATTTGAATGTATACCCCTCTGAAAACCGTTTGCTGAGAAAAAGGGCCTCTAAGATTTTCCAAATTGTCACCTCACCACGGACAAAGGGAAGTCACCTGGGACAAAGGGAAGACAGTTGTGCTCATTTGCATCTCATTGAGATTAGCCCTCCTCTACAGATGTCACACTCAGTGCGGGCACATGATGGCAGCACTCCGATCCCATCCAATTCTCTCCATGGGGTCTCCATGGGGGGTTAACTGCTCTATCTCAAAGCACATGGCACTGACACATCTAGTTCTTGGCCATGTCAGTTCAAATCAAATGCGGAATGTTTACATCTGCTACCGTTGATTATACAGTAAATACGTTGTGAAATGAAACAAAAACACACCACAGTTAAAGTTGTATTAGTATTGATTGATTCACATCGATATGAATGGATTACATGACTAACAACTGGTGGAAAAGTAATATGAAAATATTTGTTCACTGAATTAGCGCATTCTGTCCCAAACAGTTGCGTTGCAGTTTCTAAGTTTCAGTTTGGCTTTCAGTATTTCAACGTGAATGTGAGGGAGCACAAGAACTGAGCGTCTAGCAGCGATTATCATATCATAGACATATATGATGCATGTATATGTCTGTGGACACGATCTCAAGCACGTGCAAAAGTTGTTGTTGTCCAATTTCAATCTAGTTTCGAGAGACACATGCGCGCCCAGTCCAATTCCCAGCGGAATCGGATCGTGTGTCCAGGGGTTTACATCGGAGTCCAGTCGGACTCAAGTTGGACACAATGAATCTAGTTCTGGGGAGTCACATGTGTCCAATATCCAATTTAAATCGGACTGAAATCGGAAATTGGACGCATGTGTCCACACTCACTGACATCTGGTATCTGTAGCCCTTCCCCCTACAGGTGTCACTGAAGACTCAAGAATTGTAGTGTTGTTAATGAAGTAGTTTTATTTTCATTAGGACTTGAACTGGACTTGAATCAGAATTAGAAGGTACTAAAATGGAAATGCTTTTATTACAAAAGGCCTTGAATAGCATGAATTAATACACAGGATAAAATGTTACAATCCCATAATCCAAGGTATAAACCAGGACTGCAAAATGGAAGTCAATATGAATCCAATACACTAGACAATTAGAATAAAGATACTATTAAAAAGATACTCAATAACAAACAAGACAAAAAAGTAGGGCAAGACAGTGCAGTTTTAAGTCAGTAGACTTTGGAGGCAACACAATAAGTCAGAACTAGAGATAAGTGAATTTAGTCCAGGCTGTTGGAGGGAGGGAGAGGCTGTGCATAAGGGCTAACATAGCAAGCAAGAGCTTGTGAAGGGGAGTCCAATTACTTGGTGAGTTCACATCCGCATCCTCTTCTGCATATTCTTCTGTGCACTCTTCTGTGCTGTGACCCTTGGCGCTGGGCATGTGATGTCTTTTGCCTCATCAGCACAGAAAGGCCTGATTTTCTCATGCAGATAGGTCTGCCTGTCAATGTTCAGTCCAGGTGGGACCCGGACAGGAAGACTGTCAACAGGAGGCAGAACAGCTGAATTGCGTAGTAGCTGAAATTCCACAGGTTCTGCTTCACAGTGACTTTTTGCAAGCACCACACCTGGTCTCTTGGCATCAAAGCTGTAAGCAAATAACAGGACATTTTAAAAATGGCTAACTATTTCTCATAAAACACTGTCATTAACCATTTTTTTTTAATATGAACACAATGTGAAAGTTTCAATATAAATACCTGAAGTGCTGATAACTCTTGATCTTTGGAAGCCTTCTGAAGTAGGGACTCAGATGCTTCTGCCAGTCGAAGTTCTTGACAAACACTCTGTCGTCCGCCGTTCCAACAAGCTGTGGGATATTGAGGTGACTCTTGTTGTATTGAGTATTGTTGTACTCTCTGCGTGTTGGTTTAGGACTTGGTAAAGTACGCCAGTACGAAGGTTTTGTTGTAACAAGGTAGAGCTTTACTTGATAAGTTGCAGCATAAATACAGTTGAGTTTACATGATCAATTTCACCAAGTTTACAAAACCGGAGAGCTCGAGCCTTTGATCTGCTACAGAGAAAGTCAAGTTCTTATAGTCTATCTTTTACTGATGTCATCTGTGGGCTTCATGTGGTTACCAGGTGGGTGTCATGGGATCCCTATTCTGGTGAGTCTGTCGTTCGTAGGAATAGCCATAAATGTGTCACTGCATTGTGTGAAAACCCTGCACCTCCGCCTCTCAGGGAGTAGCTTACCATATTATCTCTCTAGTGGCCTACAATGTGTCAAGAGTCAGGGACAGCTCTCTCCTGTCTTGGACAGCTAGGAGCTACTGTTGCAGCGACCTGACCTTTCCTAAACGCAAATACAGATGAGGCCTATGCCTAGGCCCAGTGGCGGACCTACCATTAAGGCGAACTAGGCAACTGCCTTAGGCCCCCACCCAGCAGAAAGCCCTCGACGAGTTGCCCACCCAGGCACCGATGGGCCGATGGGATGGCCTAAGTCTATAACCAACCGGCCCTCCCGCAGATGTTCTCGGTCGCGACAGTTTTCCTTGCTTCACAGAATACATTATATACCTCTAATGATAACCAATAAGAAACACTGTCTGCTATTTATACTACTCCTAGTGACCTGTATTCACACTCATGGTTACTATTTTCTTTACTAATCTAATCTCCTCCGTCAGTCTTACTATGTTTATTTGTTGTTAAATGTCAATCACTCTAGCCTAATACTTGCGTGTCTCGCTCGTAGACACCTTTAACAACCCTCCACACACACATAATCACACACCCAGCATGCAACACCACCATTAACACTGATGTTTACACCCCATCGTATGTTCTGTTCTGTTAATTTCTACAATAAAGTTCAACGAACTGCCTTCAGGAAAAGGAGATTTTTTTTCTCTGTCGGAAATTACCAAATGTCGAATCAGGCAACAGTCACGCAACAGTTGTGCTTCAGAAGGCGGCGTCCCTATTTGGGGCTAAATGGAAATCGCCCCAGATCTCTCTCTCACTCTAATGTTGAATCCATTCTCTTTCATAAAAGAGGGCTCTCAATGCATTTTCCATGGCTTCCGGGAGGGCTCGCCATGCGCCATTCTTTCGTCATAAGTATAAGGACGTATGTGTTTTAAAAAAACGGTCAAGGCATATTCTGTCAAGATGTCTAACATTCAGTGCAACAAATGGAGTCACTCCTTGAAAGAAACTCATTTTTAGTCGGCGTACTAATTAAGTTAGGACTTCCTACACCAAATGTATCGATTCAATGGTGCTATGTTCCGTTTCCATACGTCCATGAGTATACTTATACGCAGTACACAGTACACACTTTCTAGGTACGCATATTCTCAGCAGGTGAGTGTTGTTCCAAATCTTATACTCCGTGGTGCACTTACCGGAAATTAACTACAGTCCCGGGTGGGGGGATAGCCAGCTGCTTAGCATAACTGCCATTCAGAACCAATGGTAATGCTACCAAGCTAGGTATGCTAACTGTCGGTATACATCGTTAAAAACCACCAAAACACTCATGTCACTGGCTTTAATTTGAGAATGGCATGTTAGCAGTACATTTAATATCAGTACAGTTGTTTAATTACTGCTGATATTGTCATTTACGGTCTGTAGCCTTGTGGTCTACTGACTCTGCTATCGTAGCCACCGTAGCCATTATGTCCGCCATTGATTTCAAAATAAAACGCAAAGCTCTGCCAGGCTCCGTCTCTTCCGCTACGTAGACAAGATGGCGGCCGTTGAGAATGGAAAGTGTACCCTGGTTCCACACTCAAAGTTTTGTCCGTTATGAGTACACATACGGGTCCTTTGGGTATACTTCTTTTCGCCGCGATCGAAAACGGATCACCCTACATACTCAAACTAAGGATGGTAGGTACGGAAGGTATGGATAACGGAACAGAGCGCAGGTTTCTACAAAGGGTGGAATCCTACATCCAAGAATTGGAACGAAAGAAAATCATGGCTAGCACGCTGTGAAGTGGCTAACGCGGTCTGTATTCCTTTATTTGTAGGCTACCACTGTCACTTTTCATAGGTTGTACAGTGTGAATGTTTGCTTTTTGCCTTAACACTGAGTTATTTTCTTTGTGAAGACTTTTTTAGCTTTTGTTAGCCAATACTTTCGAGATCAGTCAATAAATATAGTTGGTTTTGACTTATATGTTGCCCCCTTCTTTACGTTGTTACTGGACATATTTTATGTGTCCTGTAAAGCTATGTTGCATCATACAACATTTGAGACATGTGGATAATGAAAAAGTGGGATAATTTAATGTGGAGCCAAATCATGTTTGCTTATGAAGGCTCCTGAATGCAACTTTCTTCCATATAACTAGCTACTGTAGCTATGTAGGTAGAGGGGAAATATTTTGATTGTGTGCTGACATCTTCTATACAAAAAGGTATTGCTGTATGAGTTAATCAGCCTACAAAAAAATTGATATTGCTTAATGTAGGATACTACATAGGACCTGCAGCAGGACAGTGCAGCCCTGAGGAAAGAGCTCAGAGAGGTGAGAGAGGAGCAGAGGCGAGAGCGTAGCAGAGATGAGACCCACCCCAACACTTCAGCCAACACACCATCACCACCTACCTCTCCTCCAACAACAGAGCTCCACTCTACTCTAAGGTCACCGCCCAGCACACAGACAGATGCCCCAGTACTCCCTTGTACCAACCAGGAGAATGCTTTTACAACCAATGAGGCTGATATAGTAATTATAATAGACTCTAATGGCAAATTTATAAATGAAAAACGGCTCTTTCCAGGCAAAAGGACTGTTAAAATGTGGTGCCCCAAGACAGCAGATGCATTCAATCTGCTGAACATCGAAAGACTAGGAGAGCCAAGCCACATCATCATTCATGTTGGGACAAATGACCTGAGGTCACAACAGGAGCGTGTGGCAGAGTCCATTATAGGAGTGGCAACCAAAGCAACAGCAACATTCCCCACCTCCAAAATAATCCTCTCTACCATCCTACCCAGAGCTGACTTCCACCCTGACACCATTAAAAAGGTAAATGCAGTCATCTCCCGTGGATGCGCCCTCAAGCCAAACATCCACCTGGCACATCACCCCACACTTGGCCTCCACAGTCTACATGACCATGTACACATTCGGAAAAACACCATTGGAGTTTTCGCCAAAACACTAAAAGACATTGCCCTTGGTCGGAGTCTCGACAAGAAAGCCAGTATATCACCCTACCCCAGTAGGCCATACCACCCAACTCAGCATCCTGTAGTAGTGGACCCTGCGCCCAAACAACCAGAACCTCAGAGACACACTCCTCGACATCCCACTCATCAGCCCCGGATCCCTGTGACACAGCACGGACACACAAGGCCCCAGCACCATCCACCGGCATCAGTGGCATCCTGACCAGCACTGGAATTCCCCGCCTACACTCCAGCACCTGCTAAGCCCGCCCCACCATCAGCTTCAACAGGACCATCAACGTCCACAAGCACATGGACACCAGGGAAACCACCAGAGGCCAAAGATGTCTGCACCAGGGACCAGCCCTCAGGCAAACAGGCACCAGGAGCAGCCTTCGCCACTCCATCGACCACGGCCCTCTCCACCAGGGACACTCACCTATGCCCAGGCACTTAGTGGTACAGGTCGCTCTTCCAACAGTGAACTTGGAGAGATTCAACAGATGCACAGCCTCATCTGTGCTCGCCTAATGGGTAGTGGATCTTGGCCAGACCAGCAACAAATAACTAATAAGGCAAAAGCAATATATTCTCAAAATGGATAGTGTTAAAGGGCTGAAAATGATCCATATAAATATGAGAAGCCTTGTTCCAAAAATTGATTTACTCCGAGTTTGGGTCAACCAGTACAAACCTGACATTATAACCTTATCTGAAACATGGCTGACTTATAAAATCTCTAATACTGAAATTGAACTGACTATCTGCTCTATGCAAGACATAATTAGAGGCTTAAGGGGTGGTGGTGTAGCCACATATGTTCTATCTGACCTTGTCTCTGAGGTAATTACTCCAGAGATAGAACCGTCAAACTTTGAGTGTCTTTTTGTGAAAGTTATTCTTCATGAAAACAAGTATATAACTATCGGTAATATCTACAGACCGCCATCTGCTCCTGCTGACTCTTTTGATTGCATAATTTCTACCATAAATTCGATTCCCTGCAGAAATGAAATCGTTATTTTGGGCGACTTTAATAAAAACTGGCTCGACAATTCATCCAAAAAAATAAAAAGCACATTTGGAAATCTGAATTTAACTCAGCTAATTAACGAGCCCACTCGTGTTACTCCCCTTAGCCAGTCCTTGCTTGATTGGATATAAGTGTCATATCCACAAAGATTCTTACAGTCAGGGGTCTTATCAGACTGCATGAGTGATCATTCAATTGTATACTGTATTTGGAAAATAAAATTTCCCAAATTACCACCTAAACTAATTAAAATAAGACAGTATAAGAAAATGAATGTAAATAAGTTTAGTGAGGACTTGGTTGCAATTAATTGGGACAGGTATCAACTAATACCAGATGTTCAAAATGCCTGGGAGTTTTTTTATTCAGAACTAATTACAGTTATAAATAAGCATGCTCCCTTTAAAACAGTCAAAGTTAAAGGAAGGCATCTGCCCTGGGTATCCTCTGACCTTATAAGTGTTTTCAGACAAAGAGATAACTCTTGGGCCAAATTTCGTAAGACCAAGGATCCGGTTGACTGGGAACAGTACAGACACCTGAGAAATAAAAGCAAAACTATGACTAGAAATGCTAAGTCTAACTATTTCAAAGAGTCTCTTGATCATAACTTCAAAAACCCTAAGCAATTCTGGAAAACAATAAAATCTGTAACTAATGTTTCAGATAAACCTCCCCTTAATCAGATAAGGAACAACAATATAATACTTAAGGATCCATTCTTGATTACTCAAGCATTTAATAACCATTTTTCATCTGTCTGTTCTGCTCTTATATCTAACCCTTCGTCTAGCGATGCTTTCAAAATGGTAAGCCCTCCCCGTAATAGTAGTTTCTTCTCATTCAGAGAAATTACACCAGCTGAAGTCCAGAATGCAATTAACAAGCTAAAGGTTAGTAGTGGGCCCGGCCTGGATGGCATTGAATCAAAATTTCTTAGGCTTTCATCTCATGCCCTTATGTTCCCTCTTTGTGATCTTTTTAACTTGTCTTTAGCCACTTGTGACATACCGGCCATTTGGAAATGTTCACGTATTACCCCCTTACACAAAGGAGGTGATGCACTTGAACCTAATAACTACCGACCTATTTCAATTATATGTTCTATTGCTAAAGTTTTTGAAAAATTAATTTATAATCAATTGTCAAGTTATCTTAACAGGAACAATATCTTGTCCCCCTATCAATCAGGCTTTCGATCCAATCACTCTACCTCAACAGCTTTGTTAAAACTAACTAATGATATTTTTTCTGCTTCAAATGATTCTAAACTAACAGGTGCCATCTTTATTGATCTGACTAAGGCTTTTGATTTGGTTGACCACTACCTCCTTTTGGACAAGCTCTATTCCATTGGTCTGTTTCGCAATGCATTGCTCTGGTTTAACTCCTATCTCCATAATAGAAAACAATGTGTTGTCATACAAGGTTCTAAATCTGACACAACCTTACAAAAATATGGTGTGCCACAATGCTCAACTCTTGGTCCACTCTTGTTCTCTATTTTTATCAATGACCTCTCCTCATTCTGCTCTGATTGTTGTGTCCAGCTCTATGCTGATGACACAGTGTTATACACATCGCAAACAGACACATTTCAAATTCAATCTACCTTGCAATCTGGCTTTAATTCTCTACAACACTGGCTGGCAGCAAATAAACTGTTACTCAACAAAACTAAATCTCACACCATGATTTTTGGCACTCAACAAAATATTAAAACAAAGTTCAAATCCTCTTCATATATGATCACCTGTCTTGATGGTACACCACTGAAAAAAGTTGAACACATAAAATATCTTGGACTCTGGTTAGACTGTGGACTATCATTTAAATATCACATTGATCACACCGTAAAGAAACTGAATTTTTGCCTTAGTGTCCTCTACAGATCTAAACACTGCTTTTCATCTGCTGTTAGGAAGAGACTTGCTTCACAACTCATATTACCAATTCTCGACTATGCAGATGTTGTTTATATGGTGGCCTCAAAAACAAATCTCCATCCTCTCAATACTGTGTATAATAGATTGTGTAGGTTTATCCTTGGCTGTCCTTTCACAACCCACCACTGTACAATGTATGAAACTCTTAACTTTCCCTCTCTCAATATAAGAAGACAGTTGCATTGGTATCACTTTATTTTTAAATGTATTTATTTCAACTACCCTCTTTACTTAAAGAATTTATTTGTACCAGTCTGGTCTCATTACAATTTAAGACATGCCTCTCAAATCTTTTTTTCTACTCCCACAGTCGGTAAATCTGTTGGCAAAATGGCTTTTGAGTTTAAAGCACCATTAGACTGGAACAATCTACCAGGAAATATTCGGTCAATTTCCTCATTACCTGTGTTTAAAAATGCTCTTTCTTCTTATTATGCAAACTGCTGCAACTGTTTCTATTAATATCTTCTTATATATGTGTGTGTATGTATATGTGTGTGTATATATATATAGTTGCATTGTGCATTCTGCTGTGTTGTTTTTGTTTCTCCTGTGTTATTGTTGTTTCTATGTTTATGTTCATTTGATGTGTGTTTGAAATCTGATTGTGTTGTGGACCCCCTCGAAAACGAGATGGAACATCTCAAGGGGTTATTCCCAATAAAGAAATTTCCAACATACTAGCCCAGAGTTAAGCATATTCATCTAGCAAACTATACCTACCTTGGAGTGTTACAATAGCCAGTATCATTTTATTCCATGTGTCCATCCAGGCAAATTTGTGGATACAAATGTCATTAAAAAACATATATAATGTTATTTCTTTGTAATCATCCAAAATTATGTTAAGTGTATGGGTATTTTGCATACATTGAGTGGGCAACGCGCCGTATATTAAGTGGGCCGCTCTGACAGACAACTCCCGGGCCACTTTTTTCCCCCAGTTGGCCCCTGCTTTGAGGTGGCCCTTTTTTTTTTTGCATTAAAAGGACGGATGAAGAGGGCCCCTGGCTATGTTCGCCTTAGGCCCCCAAATGACTAGGTCCGCCACTGCCTAGGCCTACAGAGACATGACACACATAGGCTTGCTTTCCCACTCTGGTTTTCTGACTGCTGCTCACAGATTGTACCTATTCTTAATAAACCTATACTGAACTGAACTACCTATGAAATTATCTTACACTCTCAGGAGAGCTGTTTTCCACTACCTGATGAAAGCAAGGGCCGCAATGTAAAATAAATAAATAAGAACAGAAGAAGAAAAAAATATCTCAAGCAGAACAGAGAGCAGCACTGAAGTTTTGCCAGGCTAATGTTGTACACATTACAGTAGTCAAATAATATAAACTTACCTCAGCGATGTCTTCCAAAGTGTCAACTCTGGTCTTCATGTATGCTTGCTTGATAAGTCCAAAGCCGCAATCAGGGGAGAATTTAGTGTGGCCAGCAATGAGGAAGTGGATGTCAATTGTGTCGTGAAGCTTGTGTCCAACACGCCAGGCAGCATACCACAACATGAAATTGTTTTTGTTTTGGCCAGTGCAGTTGTCACAATGAAGATCCACATATCTTTCTCCAACGCCGAAGTTGTTGAAGAAATGATGCATGTAGCTTATGACTTAATTGCTTCCCTTACTTGCCGACATGCCTTCATCAATCAGGAAATTGACCTGCTTCTGCATCCCTTCACAGGAGATACCAAAAAGGCCACATTTTCGTGGAGTCAGGAAATACATTGGCCCCGGCTGCAGAGGGTTTGAGGGAAAGTGTATCTGTAGAAGACAGAGGGAGAGAGGGAAAGAGGATTAGATTAAGACATGTGACATTTGATTAAGACATTTGTATCTATTCATACAGTACTGTCTAATATAGGTGCTATTCTGCATTTGCACTATTATTAGGCAACTTATTCTCTAAGCACTTTATTGTACAGTAACCAAATTGCCATTCAAAGGACATTTAATAAAGTGAAGTGAAGTAAATTATGTGTGATAAATAGTACCTGCTGTGCAAAGTCGAAACTATAATGCATCCTGATGTCTTTGCTTGCTGATGGGGAGGGTAAATCATGAAAATCATCGAAATATTTTTTAGACTTACCAAGCTCCTTAGCAGACTTCACGTAGAGACGCCAACTGAGGCCTTAGTCACATGGGTCGGGAGCAACTTCACATGCCAGTCCTTATGGCCAGGATGTCGGCCAGACAGCATGATGGAATTGATTGCAATTGAATTGATGGAATTCGTTTTTTATGAAATCCACAACTGTGTGGATTACTTTGCGGCTGATGAACCTGGCTGTATGTGACTGTGAGGGCTTCTTCCTCAACCGTGGTCTCGCCCCATTGTCCTCATAGTGTTTGATAATATCAGTCAGGTTGTTTTTGCCAATTCTGAAGAGAAACAAAGAAGTTTCACATCATGGGTCATGCTAACAGGCACCGTCACCTGACTGTATGTATTCATGAGAGTTTGTGATGCTAATTATCTAGCAACTAGCCGTCACATTCAATTCAACGCTAACAGGCCACTTTGCACCTTACTCTGGATGTAATCATACAAACTATCCTCCGATGCCCACATTACTAGCCAAAAACCTCCCATTACAGCTTAGTTTCGATGTGTATCATCATTTTATCATAGCAGGGATTGCAATGTAACTTATGACTACTTACGCCATGAGGAACTGGAAAGTATTTCTGCAGACTTCATTGCCTCCGATGAAATACGTGGTCCGGGGGCACTTTCTTTTCGCCTGAGGCTTTTTGGTGGATGTAGTCATCTCCGAAGTATCTACTGAACGTCTGTTTGCCTCAAGATGTCCAATGATTCGCATGTCCTGCCACTCTCTCTCGGCTGCTAGAGAATCACTCCGTATGTTGTAGGCCTACATAAGCTCTGGAGAAAGTTTGTTGCTACACGAATGTCTCCCGAGGAGAGAGTTCTCCTTTCTTCTAGGGTTGCATTTGCAGTCAAAGTTACGGTTTTCTCCATTTCGTCTTTCTCCCCTTCAAATGTTACCGTAGAGATAGCGTCTGATATGTCACGCTCCAGCTCCTCTGCTGCGAGGCTGAAAGATTCTTCCTCGTCTTCGTCGGCTAAGGTCAGCTGTAGACTAGGGATGTTCTCCAGTTTGATGAAATCGCGTTCATCATCTGTGCACTCATCTTCAGATTCAGAAGTCAGATTGCCATCTGGATAACCAGAAGCATCCGGCTTGTGGCAGAAGTACTCCCACAGAGTTGTACTGTAAGAACCACGGTTTAGCTCCTCTGCAACACAGCTTGCTTGATCCATCTCTGTTCAATGCTTCCACGAGTAATGGAGTAGTGGAGTTATGATGCTGTATAAGTAGCCATGTGTATCGCTTGTAACGTGCAGCTGATTGGTCGAAAAAAATAACAAACGCGATCCTGCAGTTCATATGGAAATTAGGTAACACCCCCAAACGCCACGGTACCGAAACAGAATTAAACCGAAACTGCACCAACTTCAACAACAAAATGTATACTGTTAAGGTAACCAATACTGTTATCTGAAACGTGGAGTGGCTTCTTCATGACTTCAACTTGCACATTCTGCCAAAAAACGAAGATCACTAATTTGGAAACGCTTTACGCGGATTCGTCTCGGCCGACTTGTTCCCCATTTTCCGATGCCGGGTTAATTAATCCAAACCAACAATGCTTTTCTGCCATGTTTCTTCAGACTGCAGGATCGACAGAAAAGAATGAACCGGTATACCCTGCTTCAAGGGGTACAACTTCTGTACAGCATGGACATGCTGCTTTGGAGTTCCAGGAACCGGAAAACCGCGAGGGTGAGGCAGTGATTCGCTGACGTTGCAGTGCCAGAGCAGTGTCTGACACACACACAGACACTGGACGACCCGCACCTGGTACTAGCTCCACCCAAGCAGCACAGCACTATCCTGGGTGGGACCACGCCTACTGTCAGCAGGGTCAACGCTCAGCACCAACACCTCATTCTCAGGACTGGTCCCCTTACAAGACCCCACCAGCTCCAACACCAATGCACCATTCTAAGGGCTGGTCCCCTTACCAGCCATCACCAGCTCCAACTGCAAGGCCTCACTCACAGGGCTGGTCCACTTATCAGCCATCAACAGCTCCAACACCAGCGCCTCACTTTCAGGGCTGGTCCGATTACCAGCCATCACCAGCTCCAACACCAGTGCCTATCCCCTTACAAGACCCCACCAGCTCCAACACCAATGCACCATTCTAAGGGCTGGTCCCCTTACCAGCCTGTATCCCCTTACAAGACCCCACCAGCTCCAACACCAATGCACCATTCTAAGGGCTGGTCCCCTTACCAGCCATCACCAGCTCCAACTGCAAGGCCTCACTCTCAGAACTGGTCCCCATACCAGCCATCACCAGCTCCAACACCAGCGCCTCCTTCTCAGAACTGGTCCCCATACCAGCCATCACCAGCTCCAACACCAGCGCCTCCTTCTCAGAACTGGTCCCCATACCAGCCATCACCAGTTCCAACACCAGCGCCTCCTTTTCAGAACTGGTCCCCATACCAGCCATCACCAGTTCCAACACCAGCTCCTCGAAATCGGCAGTGCGAGTGGAGACTGAGAAGGGCAGCTCTTGAGGATCAGGAGCGGTTGACAAGAGGAGAGCCCCCAAAGAAGAGACAAACCATGGAAAAGTACCACTATGAGTGCAAGCTTTGTGGTCGGCCCAAAACGAAAGACACTGGCCATACCCAGGTACGGGGTGAATGGTACTGCCAGCATCAGGGCAGACCATTGAAGAGTGGAGGAGCACACTGTAAACAAGTTAGAATGACAATGTAAACACATTGTGTGCTTTTTTGTAAATAGTATTGTGTTTCTATTTTGTTTGCCTAGATACACTGTGTTTTATATACAGTCGTATGCAAACGTTTAGGCACCCCTCTAAGGCTGCATGATAATTTACTCTGTCTTCAGCAAAAAAGATCACAGTGGTAAAATATTTATTTTGTAGTTATCACTGAGTGCTGGGGTGTTTTCCAGACAAAGATATTTAGTGTAGCAGTATTTATTGGTGTGAAATTAAATCAAATGTGAAAAATAGGCTGTGCAAAAGTTTGGGCACCCTCATCATTTTGTTGATTTGAATACCTGTACCTACTCAATGCTGATAAAATGCAACACAGAATTAGTCTGGTTAGCTCGTCAAGCCTTCAATTCCATAGAAAGGTGCATCCAACCATTAGAAAAGGTATTTGCTAATTGCAAGTTGTGCTTCTCTTTGATTCTCCTCTGAACAGTGGCAACATGGGGGCATCAAAACAGCTATCAAATTATCTGAAAACAAAGATTGTTCAGCAGTTTTGTTTAGGGGAAGGCTACAAAAAGTTATCCTGGAGGTTTCAGCTATCAGTTTCTACTGCAATGAATTTATTTATGAAGTGGAAGGCAACAGGCACAGTTCTTGCTAAGGCTAGAAGTAGCAGGCCAAGAAAAATAACAAAGAGGCAAAGGCGAATAATGGTCAGAATGGTCAAGAATAACCCTCAGACCACCTCCAAAGATCTGCAAGGTCATCTTGCTTCAGATGGTGTCACTGTGCATTGCTCAACCATTCAGCGAACATTGCACCGAAAACAGCTGTATGGGAGAGTGATGCAGAAGAAGCCTTTTCCGCACACACGCCACAAACAAGCTCGCTTGAGGTTTGCCAAACTACATGTGAACAAGCCAGGCTCATTTTGGAACAAAGTGCTGTGGAATGATGAGACAAAGATAGAGATATTTGGACACAACAAGAGGCGTTACGCATGGAGGCAAATTAATGCAGCATTCCTAGAAAAACACATGCTGCCCACAGTAAAATTAGGTGGGGGGTCCATCATGCTGTGGGACTGTGTGGCTAGTACAGGAACTGGAAATCTATTTAAAGTTGATGGTCGCATGGATTCAACTCAGTACCAGCAAATTCTTGACAATAATGTTCAAGAATCTGTAACAAAGCTGAAGTTACGGCGGAGCTGGGTGTTCCAGCAGGACAATAACACGAAACATTGCTCCAAATCCACTAAGCCATTTATGCAGAGGGACATCTACAATGTTCTAGAATGGCCATCCCAGTCCCCAGACTTGAATATAATTGAAAATACGTGGGATGTCTTGAAGCAGGCTGTCCACGCTAGGCACCCATCAAACCTTACAGAGCTGGAGCTGTATTGTAAGGAAGAATGGTCCAAAATACCATCATCCAGAATCCAGACACTCATCAGAGGCTATAAGAAGCGTCTAGAGGCTGTTATTTTGGCAAAAGGAGGCTCTAGTAAATATTATTGTGATTTTTCTGTTGGGGTGCCCAAATTTATGCACCTGTCTAATTCTGTTATTATAAATTTCGCATATTCTCTGTTTATCTAATTAACCTTATTTCACTTCTAAAATATCACTGTGTCCATGTAGTATTATATATTTGACAAAGAAGTTCCTGATCCAAACGCCCAACAATTTATAAATGAAAGTAATAAAGATTATCAGGGGTGCCTAAACTTTTGCATACGACTGTACGTATATATGTTTTGTATATAGCTACATTGTATTTCAATTTTGTGTGTTTATTGTATATAGCTTCATTGTGTTTATATTTTGTTTGCTTGTGTTCTCATTTAAAAAAAAAAAAAAAACAACTCTTGTGGTGTAAAAGTAACACATCCATCCATTTGTTGGTTGGAAGATTCCAGGTGCAAGTCCTGGCAAGAGTGTTTGATTTGTTGGTCGAATCGGTATTTAATTCAAAATTATTTCATTGTAAGTGGATTTGCATTTTTTTTGCATTTTTTTCCTCCTTTTCTTTTCTCTTTTTCTCTTTTCTCCCCTTTCCCCCTTTCCCCTTTTGTCCCCCCCCCTCTAGCAGTCCCTCTTCCCCCTTCCTTGGCCGAGTGGTTAAGGTGATGGACTGCTAAACCATTGTGCTCTGCACGTGTGGGTTCGAATCCCATCCCCGTCATGAAGGACCCTAAAGGCCTTGAGTTGACTTTCTCAAACAAGCCTATTTGGAGTTGCCATTTTAGGGACTACATCACGAGTGTCCAGGTCTAGAGCTTCTCTTACTGAATGAGTGGCTGAATTACCATCTGACTCTATGGGCCTCATTTATAAAACGTACTTAGGCACAGAATTGATCTTAGACTGTGCGTGCGATCAAATCCACGTCTAAGTACAGAATTATAAAAACCGTCTTAGACGTAGAAAAGGACGTATCTCTACGTCTGGTTTTAGTTCGTGTATGTATATTCCCTTGTGGCAATACTGGAGTACTGCAGGAATTCAGAACTCTGCGCCGACACGCAGTTTCATCATCATCATCGTCAGCACCACCGTCACCATTAGGGCTAATGTTTCGCTCAATAAAATCAATTAAACTATTAAAACAATTCACACATGAATGAGATTCACGTATGCACGTATAGGTATTCACGTATAGGTATTCCGTTTTAATTTCACAAGTGTAAATCATTTCGTTCAATCTAGTATAGCGGAGCCTATAGAAAGACGTATAGTGGCTACGTTTTCAGTAGGAGATATGGCTGCATTGGCGTTGTTAGAGGATATTGCCAACTGCGCAATAAGGAGAGAAATGGTTTTTTCGTGATCGCGCACACATTTTGACACAGGATGATGTATGGCTGATAAGCAGGTACAGCTTGCCGAGAGCGTTGTGCCCAAATAGCCTCTCGTCTACAGAGGTGCACCAGATGCAACCAGGCCATACACGTTCAGGTTTTGTCTGTTCTTGGATTCCTGGCTACAGGAACGTTCCGATGAGAAATTGGAATTCATTTAGCAGAATTTTGCCCGATGTTCTTCGCAGTATTATCCCTTTATATGCCCGTAATTTATTAGATTTCCATACAGTGCCCAGGAACAGCAAAATGTGAAAGAGGATTTCCTGCGTAAAACAGGGTTCCCAATGTATTTTCATCCAGATCGCGCACACTCAAACAGCCTAGGAAGACCACTTTAACACAGCACATGCCCGTGCGCGGTTGGTAGTGGAGCACAGCAAAGGCATGCCTGGTGGCGATGGTCGGCGAGGCTCCGATGCTGGAGCAGCAGGTGCTGCTGCCGCAGATGCACCTTCTGGTGCTGCTCGTGCGACAGTTGCGGCCGCTGGTGCTTCGGAGACGTGCCTTCTACATGTCACATACTTTGCTTTTGCCATTACACCACCAGATAGGCTTTCTAACAATGTTTTGGCCCGCATCTGCCCTTCCATCAGCAGAACATCGATGGCAGCCTCCCTATAATTTTTCTGTTTACATGTTTCTTTCGTGCTTGCCATTGTGGCAGAGAGTTTGTGCATTTAGGATGCGCTCTGTTTGTGCATTGATAATATGCTGATTAGATTATATAGGGGCGTTTTGAGGGCGGAGATTCAGTTGCGCACAATTTCACGACCATTTGTGATTTATAACCGAAGGATTGGCGCACACATGTTTTTTGTGTGTACGTCTGTTTTCTGTGGATCTCACTTGCGCTCATTTCAGGAAATGTCTTAGACAAAATGTAGGATGGTTTCTATGCAACTTTTTATAAATGAGGCCCTATGTATCATAACATGTATCATAACATTTGTTCTTTGTTATAACTAGACGTAACGCAAAGCGTTACAAAATATGACCGCCAAACTGTTCAGTAGGTTTTGGCACAGAATGAGGCATGGTTGTCAGTGTGTTTGTGTGTTTTTATGTGTTTTGTGTGTGTAAATTGGTTTGTGTTTCATTTTTATGTATTAAAGGAATTATTTGTGCATGCGTACATATGTCTACTGTGTGTGTATGTGTACATACGAATGTCTACTGTGTATGTGTGTGTATCTGTTGCAGTTTTGACCATGCATTATGGTGCAGTTTTGACCATGTCAGCCAGAGATACCTGCAATTACATCACCTCATGTTTGCTTTTTCATTTTTAAGTAGGTGGCGCTATACATAAAATGAGTGGTTATGGGATGGGTTGACATGGCCCCTTTAGACAAACATACAAAAAACATGTGGCCCTCCTAAGCCCTACAGTTCTCGGGATATTCGTAGAAAACTGTGTCAGCCCACCTACAGGCCAGTTGGTGTACAGTCACATAAAAAAAAAATTATTGTATGGCCCCCCATGGCCAAAATTGCACGAAACTTGGCATGCATGGCATGCAAGTGGGTCTCATACAGATTCACCACTTTCAATTTCGTGCACTTTCGACAATACAGCCGCGGAAAAAATTAAGAGACCACTTCAAAATTATCAGTTTCTCTGGTTTTACTATTTATTGGTATGTGTTAAAGTAAAATGTACATTTTAGTTTTATTCTATAACCTACTGGCAACATTCCTACCAAATTTCAAATAAAAATATTGTCATTTAGGTCATTTATTTGCAGAAAAATGACAATTGGTCAAAATAGCAAAAATGATGCAGTGTCTTCAGATCTCGAATAATGCAAAGAAAACAAGCTCATATTCATTTTTAAACTACACAATACTAATGCTTACACTTAGGAAGAGTTCAGAAATCAATATTTGGTGGAATAACCTTGATTTAAAATCACAACTTTCATGTGTCTTGGCATGCTCTCCACCAGTCTTTCACATTGCCGTTGGGTGACTTTATGCTACTCCTGGCGCAAGAATTCAAGCAGCTCGGCTTCTTTTCATGGCTTGTGACCATCCATCTTCCTCTTGATCACATTTCAGAGGTTTTTTATGGGATTCAGGTCTCGAAATTGGGCTGGCCATGACAGGGTCCTGATCTGGTGGTACTCCATCCACACCTTTACTGGCCTGGCTGTGTGGCATGGAGCATTGCCCTGCTGGAAAAAACACTTCTCAGAGTTGGGGAACATTGTCAGAGCTAAAGGAAGCAAGTTTTTCTTCCGGGACAACGTTGTACTTTGCCTGGCTGAGGTTTGTAAAAGACCATAAGGATTGAAAAAAGCGGACTGGAGGGTCTTCTAGTTCGTCTTCTCTGATGAGTCCAATTTTCAGCTTTGCCCAACACATGGTCGTCTGATGGTTAGACGGAGACCTGGAGAGGCCTACAAGCCAGAGAGTCTTGCACCTACTGTGAAATCGGACTCATCAGAGAAGACGAACTTAGAAGAACCTCTAGTCCGCTTTTTCAATCCTTATGGTCTTTTACTAACCTCAGCCAGGCAAAGTACAACGTTGTCCCGGAAGAAAAACTTGCTTCCTTTTGCTCTGACATTGTTCCCCAACTCTGAGAAGTGTTTTTTCCAGCAGGGCAATGCTCCATGCCACACAGCCAGGCCAGTAAAGGTGTGGATGGAGTACCACCAGATCAGGACCCTGTCATGGCCAGCCCAATTTCGAGACCTGAATCCCATAAAAAACCTCTGAAATGTGATCAAGAGGAAGATGGATGGTCACAAGCCATGAAAAGAAGCCGAGCTGCTTGAATTCTTGCGCCAGGAGTAGCATAAAGTCACCCAACGGCAATGTGAAAGACTGGTGGAGAGCATGCCAAGACACATGAAAGTTGTGATTTTAAATCAAGGTTATTCCACCAAATATTGATTTCTGAACTCTTCCTAAGTGTAAGCATTAGTATTGTGTAGTTTAAAAATGAATATGAGCTTGTTTTCTTTGCATTATTCGAGATCTGAAGACACTGCATCATTTTTGCTATTTTGACCAATTGTCATTTTTCTGCAAATAAATGATCTAAATGACAATATTTTTATTTGAATTTTGGTAGGAATGTTGCCAGTAGGTTATAGAATAAAACTAAAATGTACATTTTACTTTAACACACACCAATAAATAGTAAAACCAGAGAAACTGATAATTTTGAAGTGGTCTCTTAATTTTTTCCGCGGCTGTATATGCATAAGTTATAAGTGACTGGAGTTGTGAAGAGTGCATAGTTTGAGGGTCTGCCACGCCCACACCCTTCAAACTTTATAGAAGACTCTCATAACTTTTAATTCCCCATTGCTGAAGAGTAACCTGACCACGTTTGAAGGCATTACCATTAAATCTGTAGGAGGAGTTCAATCACATGCGAGGTGTGGAAACAAAGTGAAGTTTCCAACCACCAACAGGTGGCGCTATAGGTGATATCAGTCAGGCATATGTACGCGTTCTGGCCGGATCCAGCGTGCACCCTAAGACATAAGCTATGTCTCATAGATCGCACTTGTGCCCCTGGAGCCTCCGACGTTCACACTCACAAAACCAAAATCATACAGGGCACTGAAAGTACCCGGATGCCGCCCCTCAAACGTCCAAAATGTCAAGGGTTCCACCGTCTACACTGCTCGCCCTATACGGGCGCCATCTTGGCTACGTAGCGGAAGAGGAGCCCGTTCGGCAGGATTTCACTTTATTTTCTAAAACAATGGCGGACGAAATGGCTACGGTGGAAGTAGCAGTAGCAGACAAAGCTACAGAACGTAAATGTAAGTATCAGCGGTAATTAAACACTGTACTGATATTAAATGTACTACTAACATGCCATACTCAGATTAAAGCCAGCGACATGAGTTTTTGGTTGCGATGGATACCGACAGTAAGCATACCTAGCTAGGTAGCATTAGATGCCATTGAATTTGCATGGCAGTTATGCTATGCTATAAGCTAATGGAACAAACGCCCTTGGCCCTCTCTGCCAGACCGAAGAAGGTGCATTATTCTCGGACACGTTTCGCTTGACGAGCGGGGGCAGGTGAAGGGCTACAGGCGCTCGCTCCAAAGGCCAGTCCAGATAGCTGTCAGTTATCGAAGAGTGTCAAACAACTGCTGTTCTGTTTAACAATCGAAATGCTAAGTTTAATAATGGTTTAACAATCGATTTGCTCAGTTTAATAATGGGTTTACATGACAACCTGCTACATTGGCTTGGCAGATAGATAAGTGAAAAGTTATTTTCAAATCTTTACTTAGGAAGCACTGTAAAACTTAGCAGACATACAGAATACATCTTTATCTTCTATAAACAATCACTTAGCATTGCATGTTTAATTGTGATAGAAGCTTCGTTAGCGTAATGCTAACTTATATGTGAAATTCCTTAGACACCGCGTTCGCGATTAGCATCATTCCAAGTGGTTTGCACAAGAAGTAATGTTTCTAAGTAATCACTGATCAACTGTTTAAGAAAATGCTTAATTCCGAACTCATAGATTGTTTGCCAATAACAGGGGAATTCTGGTGTTTTTTGACCCATAGTCCTATTGTTTAAGGGCACTGTGGGCTGCCAGGAAAAATAACAAGAATGCTTTTTCTCCTACTGGCAGTTTGTGGAGAAATCGAAAAACAGGGCTATTGATTGAAAAACATCAGAACCCCATTTAAACAATTAATATCAATTTAAGTGTAACATTGTATGGCTATTCTTTGTCTGTTCTCTGGTGAGGTGTCTGCAGGCAGCAGTGTGAGCGCTTGATGTGGTTCTGGATGTCCCTTCACCTGTATTCAAGCATATTGTATAGCCAGACAAGCGATGTTTAATATAATAAGTGAAATGATCATGAATGTGGTTGAACTTCTTTAATAAAACAAGCTATTTTATTTAATACATGCTTACATGTTTCTATTGTACTGTAAAGTATGGATGTGGCTTGAATAAATACTATAAACATACATATACATATAAACAATTAATATATCAATTTAAGTGTAACATTGTATGGCTGTTCTTTGTGTGTTCTCTGCCCCAGAGACGGTTCCTGGAGGTACTGGTGCTGGATGGTCCGCCGCTGCCCTCCCGACATCTTGATCTGGCTCCAGCGGTTGGTCAAGCAGATGTTGTGGAGCACAGTGCAGCACACAACGACCTCTGGCACAAACTTCACATCCACCTCCAGAGCCTTCAGGAAAATGGACCGGCATCGCGTCTTAAGAATCCCGACAGGCAGCTGTTGTAGCGAGCTTTGCGGTGGTTGCGGACAGGCTGCCTGAAGGGGGTTATCAGAATCAGAATCATGTTTATTGGCCAAGTACATTTTCATATACAAGGAATTGTGGTGTTCTCAATGTACTTTAACTGAAAATGTGATATATATTACAACAGTATAGGATCAAATAAATAAATATAATGTAATATAAATATAATAATAAATATAATACATTTTCAAGTGTTCATTAAGGTGACGACAAGGGGAAAAAAACTGTTCCTGTGTCTGGTGGTTTTGGTGTGCAGGGATCTGTAGCGCTTGCCAGAGGGGAGGAGCTGAAACAGATTATGTCCAGGGTGTGAGGGGTCTGCAATAATTTTCCCTGCCCGTTTCCTGGCTTTGGTGGTGTACAGGTCCTGGATGGTGGGCAGGTCGGCACCAATGATGATTTCTGCTGATCTGACTGTCCGTTGTAGTCTGTTCCTGTCCAGTTTAGTGGCCGATCCAAACCAGACAGTGATAGATGAGCAGAGAACAGACTCAATGACTGCAGTGTAAAACTGGATCAGCAGCTCCTGAGGCAGGTTGTACTTCCTGAGCTGGCGCAGGAAGAACATCCGCTGCTGGGCCTTTTTGGTGACTGATCTAATGTTTGGCTCCCACTTCAGGTTCTGGGAGATTGTGGAACCCAGAAACCTGAAGGATTCCACGGCAGACACAGTGCAGTTCAGTATGGTGAGGGGGGGCAGTGATGGGGGGTTCCTCCTGAAGTCCACTATCTATCAGGCTGCCTGAAGGGGGTTATGGGTTGGGACAGGCAGGGGTAGCCACCATCCCCAAGGATACAGTAACCTGTTGGAGGGTAAACGTGCATGGAGTGGATGGGGCTGTTCCTCAGGACCCTGGCATCGTGCACTGACCCCGTGTACCCCAGGAACACAGCCAGAAATATACATGTGTTGTCACAGCTGGCCTGCAGCTGGATGGAGTGGAACAGCTTCCCGTTAAAATAATAGTCTGCATCCTCTGCTGGGGGGCTTCACCCTGACGGTAGCCCCAACCAACACTCTGTTGAAGGCTGCTGATCTAGCGAGATGGACGAAGCGGGCACCCAGGCATGGGAGTTCCTCTGCAGTTGGATGCCGGACCAATGTGAAGAGGAGTGCATGGATCTTCGCACTCACCCTGTGCACTACCTGGTGAACAAAGCAAAGGTGGTTTCAAGTCTCTACGACCTACGGTTCCTGAGATACACAATATCTTTAACAAGGAAGGTCCTAGAGACCCGAAACTCAGTGCAATGCCTTATTAAGCCAAGCTGAACTCAGACAAGAGGTTGTTTCAAGTGTCTACGACCTACGGTTCCTGAGATACACAATATCTTTAACTAGGAAGGTCCTAGAGACCTGAAACTCAGTGAAATGCCTTAATAAGCCCAGCTGAACACAACATAAGTGGTGTCAAGTCTCTACGACCTACTGTTCCTTCCTGAGATACAATTGTTTTTTAACTAGGAAGGTCCTAGAGACCCGCAACTCAGTGCAATGCCTTATTAAGCCAAGCTGAACACAACGGAGATGGTTTCAAGTCTCTACGACCTACAGTTCCTGAGATACACAATATCTTTAACTAGGAAGGTCCTAGAGACCCGAAACTCAATGCAATGCCTTAATAAGCCAAGCTGAACTCAACGGAAGTGGTTTCCAGTCTCTATGACCTACGGTTCTTGAGATACACACTATTTTTAACTAGGAAGGTCCTAGAGACCCAAAACTCAGTGCAATGCCTTATTTAGTCAAGCTGAACACAACGGAGGTGGTTTCAAGTCTTTACGACTTACAGTTCCTGAGATACAAACTATTTTTAACATTGTTATAACATGTTATTACATGTATCATAACATTCGTAATTTGTTATCATAACATGTTTATCTATGCAAACATAACTAATACTAAGCTGAACACAACGGAGGTGGTTTCAAGTCTCTACTGGTTTCAAGTGGTTACGGTTCCTGAGATACACAATATCTTTAACTAGGAAGGTCCTAGAGACCCGAAGCTGAACACAATGTAGGTGGTTTCAAGTCTCTACGACCTAACGTTCCTGAGACGCACAATATCTTTAACTAGGAAGGTCCTAGAGACCCGAAACTCAGTGCAATGTCTTATTAAGTCAAGCTGAACTCAGACTGAGGTGGTTTCCAGTCTCTATGACCTACGGTTCCTGAGATACACAATATCTTTAACTAGGGAGGTCCTAGAGACCCCGAAACTCAGGGCAATGCCTTACTAAGCCAAGCTGAACAAAACACAATTGGTTTCAAGTCTCTACGACCTACGGTTCCTGAGATACACAGTATCTTTAACTAGGAAGGTCCTAGAGACCTGAAACTCAGTGAAATGCCTTAATAAGTCAGGCTAAACACAACTGAGATGCTTTCAAGTGTCTACGACCTACGGTTCCTGAGATACACAATATCTTTAACTAGGAAGGTCCTAGAGACCTGAAACTCAGTGAAATGCCTTAATAAGCCAAGCTGAACACAACAGAAGTGGTTTCAAGTCTCTACGACCTACTGTTCCTTCCTGAGATACACATTTTTTTAACTAGGAAGGTCCTAGAGACCCGCAACTCAGTGCAATGCCTTATTAAGCCAAGCTGAACACAACGGAGATGGTTTCAAGTCTCTACGACCTATGGTTCCTGAGATACACAATGGGCCTCATTTATAAAACGTACTTACGCACAGAATTGATCTTAGACTGTGCGTGCGATCAAATCCACGTCTAAGTACAGATTTATAAAAACCGTCTTAGACGTAGAAAAGGACGTATCTCTACGTCAGGTTTTAGTTCGTGTAAGTACATTTCCTTGTGGCAATACTGGAGTACTGCAGAAATTTAGAACTCAAAGCGCCGACACGCAGTTTCATTATCATCATCGTGCATCACCGTCACCATTAGGGCTAATGTTTCGCTCAATAAAATCAATTCAACTATTAGAACAATTCATACATAAATGAGATTCACGTCTAATAGGTATTCAGTTTTAATTTCACAAGTGTAAAACATTTCGCTCAATCTATAGCCTATAGAAAGTCTAATAGTGGCTTAGTTTTCATTAGGAGTTATAGCTGCATTGGCGTTGTTAGAGGATATTGCGATGCCAACTGCGCAATAAGGAGAGAACGGGTTTTTTCGTGATCGCTCACACTTTTTGACACAGGATGATGTATGGCTGATAAGCAGGTAGGCCTATACAGCTTGTCGAGAGCGTTGTGCCCAAATAGCCTCTCGTCTACAGAGGCGCACCAGATGCAACCAGTCCATACACGTTCAGGTTTTGTCTGTTCTTGGATTCCTGGCTACAGGAACGTTCCGATGAGAAATTGGAATTCATTTCGCAGAATTTTGCCCGATGTTCTTCGCAGTATTATCACTTTATATGCCCGTAATTTATTAGATTTCCATACAGTGCCCAGGAACAGCAAAATGTGTAAGAGGATTTCCTGCGTAAAACAGGGTTCCCAATGTATTTTCATCCAGATTGCGCACATTCAAACAGCCCAGGAAGACCACTTTAATACAGCACATGCCCGTGCGCGGTTGGTAGTGGAGCACAGCAAAGGCATGCCTAAGGTGGCGATGGCCGGCGAGACTCCGATGCTGGAGCAGCAGGTGCTGCTGCCGCAGATGCACCTTCTGGTGCTGCTCGTGCGACAGTTGCGGCCGCTGGTGCTTTGGAGACGTGCCTTTTACATGTCACATACTTTGCTTTTGCCATTACGCCACCAGACAGGCTTTCTAACGATGTTTTGGCCCGCATCTGCTCTTCCATCAGCAGAACGTCGATGTCAGCCTCACTTTAATTCTTCTGTTTACATGTTTCTTTCTTGCTTGCCACTGTCACAGAGAGTTTGTGCATTGAGGATGCGCTCTGTTTGTGCATTAATAATATGCTGATTAGATTAAATAGGGGCGTTTTGAGGGCGGAGATTCAGTTGCGCACAATTTCACTACCATTTGTGATTTATAACCGAAGGATTGGCGTACACGTGTTTTTTGTGTGTATGTCTGTTTACTGTGGATCTGACACGCTCATTTCAGGAAATGTCTTAGACAGAATGTAGGATGGTTTCTACGCAACGTTTTAAATGAGGCCCAATATCTTTAACTAGGAAGGTCTTAGAGACCCGAAACTCAATGCAATGCCTTAATAAGCCAAGCTGAACTCAACGGAAGTGGTTTCCAGTCTCTATGACCTACGGTTCTTGAGATACACACTATTTTTAACTAGGAAGGTCCTAGAGACCCAAAACTCAGTGCAATGCCTTATTTAGTCAAGCTGAACACAACGGAGGTGGTTTCAAGTCTCTACGACCTACGGTTCCTTAGATACACAATATCTTTAACTAGGAAGGTCCTAGAGACCCGAAACTCAATGCAATGCCTTAATAAGCCAAGCTGAACTCAACGGAAGTGGTTTCCAGTCTCTACGACCTACGGTTCCTTAGATACACAATATATTTAACACTAGGAAGGTCCTAGAGACCCGAAACTCAGTGCTAGGGGTGCAACGGATCAAAAAACTCACGGTTCGGATCGTTTCTCGGATCAGAGTCACGGATCGTTTCTCGGATCAGAGTCACGGATCGGATCATTTTTCGGATCAGCAAAAAAAAAAAAAAAAAATAGACAAGACAAATAAACATGTGGAGGAAGGGGCTGCTTAAATGCCGCGGTGATGAGCGGTTGTTGAGCCGCTTTCGGTTTCACTCCTGTCAGTGAAACGCCGGGGTGATGTTGCTGTAAATGCGTGGCCATGCTCGATGTGTTTCCACTGTTGTATGGCTTTATTGTGCCACAGTCAGTGGCGGTTCCAGACCAATTTTACTAGGGGGGCCAAGGAGGGGCCAGGGTTTAACCAGGGGGGCACATAAAAAACCCACAACAAATGATATTTAAAGATTATAAACTTATATTACTTTAAAAACATATAAACATGTATAACTTAACATTATAAAAATAAGTGCAAGAGAGGTAGGGCCATACAAAATGAACAACAAGTCTTTTACAGTCATTTAACCCACCATGGGCAATGCTGAAATTACTGTTACAGATAGTACAGTGTGCAAGACTGTAATTGTGGTTTACTTTTATAAGACAGGGGTACGTACACCTTTGTATAGTCTGTTGTAAAATGTCTTAAATTTTCTTTTTGGGGGGCACTCTCCCTGTGCCCTCTTCTAAGATACACTGAACTGATTAATTTCATTATTGATTAATTCGGTCGGGAGAAGAGATAAAAGCCCGCCCACACTGAAAATTAATTTGTTGACTTACCGAAACAGGTAAATCAGGATGCTCCTGAGGCACACACGCACACTGCCTCACACACGCACAGGTCTCTAGGTCCCTCTCCCTCTCTGTCGTGAGCGCGCTACACAGATGCTAACGCAGTTTGGATCACGTCTGTCTCGTGTGCGCGGTCTGGCTCTCTCGCTCTAGATTCCGGGAGATTTTAAGTAATTTGCGGGCATCAAGGAGTCGTTATCAATATGCGGGAAACTCCCGGAACTTCAGGGATACTTGGGATGTCTGTGTATTCACATAACATCTGGGAAAGTCAACAGGCATAGGATATTTCCATCTTTTGGTTCTTGAAAAAAATCTTCTCTGCCTTCATGTGGCAGAAAAATCACCAGCTCAGCCGGTAGACAGTTGTATATCATCACTATGGTTACCACTACAGGCACAGGCAGACTACCTGTTTAAAACCCAGCGATCCATTAATGATAGGGAGCGAGCTAACCATTTAAATCGTAGCTCCTCTCTCCAACAAGCACCACACATGGCAAACTACAGTGCGATGTTTTAATTTACCCGTGTGGAACGTTGCGTCGCATTAGTACCGCTTTTGGCGCTTGGTGTAAAATCATAATAAATTCATATTTTGTTTTATTTGGTCAGCATGGTGATTTATTTTTTCATAAATCAATCCGCGGATCATGCGTGTGCCGAACCGAAATAGATGACCCGAACGGATCACGGATCAAGGATGATCCGTTGCACCCCTACTCTCAGTGCTATGCCTTAATAAGTCAAGCTGAACACAATGGAGGTTGTTTCAAGTCTCTACGACCTACGGTTCCTGAGATACACAATATATTTAACTAGGAAGGTCCTAGAGACCCGAAACTCAATGCAATGCCTTATTAACCCTCTATACCCCAACGGAATTCTAGAACACTGCAGCAAAATCCCACGAAAAACAGAGAATTCCTTCATTTTTTGTTATTCTGTAAACAAACAGTTACAGTTAGAAAACAAAAGAAAAATTACAATTACAAGTTTGTTTTGTTTGAAAGGGCATAAATTCTTTGTTAATATGATATCAAATATGTATTAGTGACTTCTACAAATATTAAAATACAAATCATTACACACACCCTAAAGTTCAAATTCATAAGTTTTGAACCGTACAGCAGATGTAGTTATTATATTTAATATATTCTTAATGTTTTTTATTAGTATTTGTTATATATTTTGTAAATAAATGAATAAATATTAAAATAAATATTAAAATATTAACACTACTTAACCATACAGATTACCAACATTTTTGCTAATTTGGTGGAAAACACCTAACTCTATGCCTCTTCAAAAGCATCCTGGTGCAATACATTTGTGGAGGAGGTGAAGGTGTTTGTGAGGATAAACATCCACCTGGGTATCCATCATATACCCTCTTTTCTTGACTACTGTTCATCTGATCCAGCCTTACAAGTGTCCTATGTGGCAGACACCAATGCCATGAAATAAGTATGAGGAGTTATTCAGATACCTACCCTGTTCAAACCCAGGGATAGCAGACTCTGGTAACAAGCTTCCGAAAGTGAGACCATTACAGTTTTTTCCAATCATTTTCACACTTGGTTCAATACCATGTACTCTTTCTCAAAACACTTAATACATCCAGCAGTAGACCAACTAAATGGGATACTTTTCCATTGCTTAGATCCAAAATGCAGTCAATGTTCACCACCAGCAAAATGCTGTTCAACTACAGCATTTTTTTTCCCAAGATATTTAGATACTCTGTTCAAAACAGTTAACTTTAGTTTTTTAACCAGACACAATTTAGATCACTGTAGATGGAAAGATGCTGTATTTTCAGACAAATTAAATTATACACTTGACATAAGACAGATTTAGTTTTTAGCCTACATAAATGTATATAGTTTACATCTTGATTGGAATTTAGTTTACATCTTTGTTTTGTTTGTTTTGCAGCCTTGCTACCAACTACCGCTGTACAGCATTTGCGTTGAAATGTACATACATGTAAAATATAGATGTACTGTAGGTGTCAATGAAGACATTTTCCCACTATTACTGCTGCTTATGAAAGTCATGGGCCATCAATGAGACAAAGTGACCCAAAAAGGGAACTAAAACAAATGTCTATCCAAAGTGATTTACACTATCATTTTTCATTGGCCAGGAATTGAACCCAGGTCAGATAGCCTACTTGTTAGCCAACAACACTAACCACTGTACCACTTATCACACCTGGCATTCTTGCCACACAAAACTTGTATGTACAAACCAATGGAAAAGTTTGTTTTTACAGTTTTTTCTAATCATTTTCACTCGTCTCAAATACCATGTAGCCTACACATTCCCAGAACACTTAACCCATCGAGCATACCAGTACACTATGTGAGGGTAGTAATAGATCTAATGTCAGACTACTATAGACTACAGACTGTAATGTCAGACTACCTATACAAACACCACCACTTGTAAGCTGACAACTTTCCATCTTCAATTCCGTCAGTGAGAAACCTACTATGTCCTACTGAAGCTTCCTTATGCTCATCAGGCCTCTCGCTGTTCCTCTCCCCCCCATGTCCTCACTTCTCTTTGCTGCCACAGCACCCTCACTCACTTCTCTACCCTCAGATGAGGTGGAACAACTGACATCCTGACACGTAAAAGAAAAAGAAAAAACGATCCTATTATTGTAAGCCATTACAGTGGAAGTCATTATTGTTTCATCCATTTTTATGTCAATTGTTTTATGCCACAACATCAGCTCAATATCCCAGTGTGTACTACATACAGACAAGCTATATCACATCTACTATAGATTTTTGTAGTAGTGATGTCCTATACCTTGGTCCTGATTTCATTGTGATTAGCTTTTCCACAGCATAAAAGCTGTACAAGCTTAAAATTTAACATCATAACATATTACTAGTTGGCTGTCGAATAATCTGCTGAATACCATTTCAATATGAGGTTTTCAATATTCAATGATGACCTTGCTATTGATTGTAGCTACTGTTGTTACCATAAGCTTACAGCTCAAAACAAATGAGGGATTTGAAATACTAGTAGAGATGAAGTTTTTTTACTATACATGTTATTTATCTTAAACTGATCAGTTTAGTAAGTGATGAGGCTGAGTCAATAGCTGGCTATCAACCAACTCCAGACGAACTCCTCAGACTAACGTTACCTCAGTCAATGTAGATAGCTAGCAAGTAAGCTGGCAAACTGGTCATGGAAATTGCGATACAAATTGTAAGACATTTCTTCTGAAAACCAGAAAACACAGCCGATTACCAACTTCGTTTATTTGTGCAAATAATAGCTCTCACCCACAGACGCGGGTGCTTCCTTCGTAGGTTGCTAAACTAAAGTCACGAATTGACCGCCATTTCCACAAGTGAGGTAACGTGAAAATTAGCTTTACTGAACGTCCCTCAAAGACCAATTATTAAATGTTACATATCTCTGCTAATAAAAGTGTCATGGCTTTACAATCTATTCAAACATCACTGATCTAGCTATGACTTTTGTCTATACGATGAGGCTGGTGCTATTTGTAAACCAACACTGCTCAGTTACTGCCATACGAAGACGTTACTGGCGAGTTAGCTAGTCAGAAATAAACAGGAGGATACTTATATTTCTATTTGAATACGGTTTTTTATTTCTGACTTCTCAAACAAGATCGTTACTGTCATACAAACGTGATTAGTCGTCGTCATTGGTGCACAAAAATACGGTATCATCCAGTGAGAACAGATGTAGACGTCTCTGATTTCTAGCCTTACTCCAACAGACACTGTAATCTTCAGGCGATCTGTCAGTAGCAAGGTTAAATTAGCAAATACTTAAAAAAAGCCAATGACAGCATACCCCGTTTCCGGTTTCAAAATAAAAGTAAGAAGTTAATCTATCAATTAGCGGTGTATTTTTTCATATATTAATGTTGTAGTATTAACACCGTGTCTTTAAAAGTTACGGCCGTCGACGGCCGCTATGGGATTCTACAAGAAGGCCGTCCACGGCCGCTATGGGATCTAGAGGGTTAAGCCAAGCTGAACACAACGGAGGTGGTTTCAAGTCTCTACGACCTACAGTTCCTGAGATACAGTGTAAAAAATGTGCATAAAATTAGCGCTGAAATGCCGTAAAATCATGACATAAAAAAAATGAAATTGGAAATACTATAGAGTATTGCTTATTTCATAACATTTTTTGGTAAAATACAGGAATATAACTTTTAATTTTAAAGTAAGAATATGCATATTTCTTTATAGAAATGTTATATGGCTGTAATTCACACGAAGAAAAACTGTAAAACAAGAAGCAATGCAATGCGGTTTAAATAACAACCTGGTGGTGTTAAAATACTTAACGAAATACAACTGTTCATTTTAAAGCAAGATTATGCATATTTCTTTGTAGAAATGACATATGGCTGTAATTTTCAGGATGAAAAACTGTAATACAAGAAGCAATGCAATGCAGTTTGAATTACAACATGGTGGTGTTAAAATACTAAACGAAATATAGGCTAACTGTTAATTTTAAAGTAAGATTATGCATATTTCTGTTTAGAAACGACGTATGGCTGTAATTTACCCAAAGAAAAACTGTAACACAAGAAGCAATGCAATGCTGTTGGTGTTGTTAAAATAAAATTTTCTGTAAGGTCCATTTTTTTCTATAAATATCAAACAACAAACAAACAAGGCTGACTTCAGTCAGTGTGTTGTGGTACAACGACACACAACAACCTTCACGAGCACAGGGGCAGACTGGCCATCGGGTTATGAGAATATTATGAGAGTATTTTAACTTTTAAGCGCACCTTAAAAAATGCTAGAAAGAGGTGACGCCCGGCCAATAAAGGGCGCGCTGTACAGTGGAAACTATGGTTTTGCTAGCGGCACATTTTCAGAAACGCATTTGGTGTGTTTCAGCCCTGACAATTTTACAGTTTCAAGTGTTATAGGCAGAATATGGGCATAGGGGGTGTGGCGGCGACAATTTCACAGTTCCAAGTGTTATAGTCAGAATATGTGCGTGGCGGGGAGATAGCCCACCTGAGCACTTAAGGCCTGGGGAGAACCAACCCCCCAAACCAACAGCGTCCCATGTGGGAAGCGAACCCAGGACCTTCTTGCTGTGAGTGTTGCTCAGTGCAAGCACCTGAGCCACTGTGCCAATCAAAACTCAAAGACTATACCATAATATGGCTCACCATATACATACTTTAAACTTAATAATTATTCTTCAACTATCGAATTCAAGCTCTTAGTTGATTACCTTATTAGTATCTGAATTGTGGAAGAATTCAGGCTCCCAAGAAGAGTCTGTTTCACAAGATGATGTCTTTGGTGACATAAGTGATGGACAAACCTTTAAATCCAAAAACATTTTTGTGGAAAATCCAGGATGCCTGAAGCTAATTTTATACCAATATGCTTTTGAAATTGTCAATCCCATCGGTTCTGCTAAGAAAAAACACAAAATTCTTACAGTGTATCTTTCTGTGGCAAACTTGTTCATTTGCGGTCCAATACCGATCACATGTGCCTTGTCTCACTGTGTAGAGAAAATGACCTAAAACACTTTGGAAGTGCCAAGGTTTTCTCTGATGTGTTGTTGGATTTGAAAGATTCAGAGGCAAATGGAATTACTGTTGATGGTAAAACAGCTAAGGGGACTTTGTTTTGTATTGCCGGTGATAATTTGGGGTCACACAGCATTGGTGGGTTAACGGATGACTTTAGTTGTTCTCAGTACCCTTGCAGGTACTGTGAAATCACACAAAGTGAATTTCAGAGTGATCCAAATGTTTGTGGTGCACAGCGCAACCCTGACAATTACAATTCCTCTGTTGGTGATCTACAAGCTGGAGACCACGACATCATCAAAGGAATTAAGGTCAACTCTGTTTTTAATGCTTTGCAATCTTTTCATGTATGCCAGCCTGGTCTCCGACCTTGTTTAGGTCATGACATATTTGAGGCTTGAGGGTGTCTTATCCTATGATGTTTCACTGTACTTGAAGCATTTCATTTAGAAAAAAAAATGGTTCACATATTCAGTTTTGAATCGGCGCATCAAGCAATTCAAATATAAAGGATCGGATGCCCTAACAAAGCCATTTGTAGTCAACTCTGCTGTGCCCAGACTTTAGGGTCAAGCCAGCCAGAACTGGAATTTCTTGAGGGTGCTGCCTTTAATTGGTGACAAAGTGCAAAATCAAGAAGATGATGGGCCTCATTTACGTATAAAAAGTTGCGTAGAAACAATCCTACATTTTGTCTAAGACATTTCCTGAAATGAGCGTAAGTGAGATCCACAGAAAACAGACGTACACACAAAAAACTCGTGTACGCCAATCCTTCGGTTAGAAATCACAAATGGTCGTGAAATTGTGCGCAACTGAATCTCCGCCCTCAAAACGCCCCTATTTAATCTAATCAGCATATTATCAATGCACAAAAACAGCGCATCCTCAATGCACAAACTCTCTGTGACAGTGGCAGGCAAGAAAGAAACATGTAAACAGAAGAATTAAAGTGAGGCTGACGTCGATGTTCTGCTGATGGAAGAGCAGATGCGGGCCAAAACATCGTTAGAAAGCCTGTCTAGTGGCGTAATGGCAAAAACAAAGTATTTGACATGTAGTAGACACGTCTCCGAAGCACAAGCATCTGCGGCAAGAGCAGCACCAGAAGCTGCATCTGTGTCAGCAGCACCAAGGCTTTGGTACGCTCCACTACCGACCTGTGCTGTATTGAAGTGGGCTTCCAAGGCTTTCTGAGTGTGCGAAATCTGGATGAGAATACATTGGGAACCCGGTTTTACGCAGGAAATCCTCTTTCACATTTTGCTGTGCACTGTATGGAAATCTAAGAAATTGCGGGCATATGGGATAGTATACTGCGAAGAACATCGGGCAAAATTCTGCTTAATGGCCTGGTTGCCTCTGGTGCGCCTCTCTAGACGAGAGGCCATTTGGACACATCGCTCTTGGCAATCGGTACCTACATCAGACATACATCATCCTGTGTCAAAAAGTCTGCGCGATCACAAAAAAATCCTCTATCTCCTTATTGCACAGTTGGCAATATCCTCTAACAACGCCAATGTAGCCATATCTCCTACTGAAAACTAAGCCACTATTAGTCTTTTTATAGGCTATAAGTTTGAGCGAAATGTTTTACACTTGTGAAATTAAAACGGAATACCTATAAGATGTGAATATCATTCATGTGTGAATTATTCTAATAGTTTATTTGATTTTATTGAGCGAAACATTAATTTGGCCTTTCACCATTAGCCCAAATGGTGACGGTGGTGCATGATGATGAAACCAAGGGGGTGCAACCATAGACATGTATAGGGGTGCAACGGCGGACTCGTGAATGTCCGTACAGGAGGCCATTTTAAGGACGGAATAGTTCCGGGAGGGATCAGTGGTGCGTTAGGTAACGTCAGTGATCTTCACAATCGTTTACACTCATATCTCGCGGAAATCTTGACGGATTTACAAATTAGCCTACTTGATTTACAAACGTCATTACCTTGGTAATAATTGTCGATGCTTGAACATGTTGAAATGTGCAGCTTTATTGTGTATCACGGCTATTGTGTTTCAATCATTTTACATCAATTGGCGAGGCATAATTGTTCGGTAACACTTTATTTGAAGGTAGCGTCATAGTAGCGACACATGACACTGTCATAACTGTGAAATGACACAGTCATGAACGTGTCATAAACATTATGTCAATTTCATTACCGTTAATGACTGCTGTCATTAAGTGTCATTCGGGTTTTGTCATGAGAAGTTGACATTGTTTAGGTTGTCTTGATTATGACAACTTGACATTAATCAAAGTGACATGACCAGAAGTTGTCTTTGTCATGATAACTTGACAATACATTTGTTTGGGATGTCCTTATTATGACAACTTGACATTAATCAAAGTGACATAACCAGAAATGTCTTTGTCATGACAACTTGACATTAGCAAAATATGCTAATATCTATTTTTGTGTTTATGGCAAGTTGACATAATGATTATTATAATTATATGTGCAAGGTTACAGACTAGTCCAACACCCAAACACTCTTCTTCCACAGCCATGCCTTTGAAATCTGTGCTGAATGTGGTTTTGCATGGTCTTGTTGAAAAAAACATGGGCATCCCCGGAAAAGATGTCGTTTTTAAGGCATCGTAATGTTGCTCAAAAATCTCTATGTACTTTTCAGCATTAATGGTGCCTTCACATAAGTGTAAATTACCTTTGCAAAGGGCACTGACACAACCCTATACCATGACAGACCCTGGCCTTTGGACTTGTTGCTGATGGTAGTTTGGATAGTCTTTTTCTTCTTTGGTCCGGAACACACGGCATCCATTTATTCCAAAAAAATACCTTAAATACTGTTTTCTCACCACAATACACGTTTCCTCTCTGTGACGGTCCATCCCAGATGCCTCAGTGCCAAAAGAAGTCAACAGCGCTTCTGGACATGGTTATCATTGACCCATCTTTGCTTCTAAAGGACTAGGCCTTTCCTGGATGCTGCATTTGTACCCAATCATGATTACGATGACCTGCTGACATCACTGGCTTAAAATCACATCATAATTTAATCATACTACCTCATTACTACCCCTAAACTGACCCCTTTCCAACTTATTTTGGAATGTGTTGCAAGCTTGAGTGGCAGGAATGGATGTTTATTTATAAACCAAATGATGTTGACCAGACAAAACATGGATTATCTTGTGTTCATAATATCTAATGTAGATATTTGACAGGATACCCAAAACTGACTGTCATGACACCATTTTGACAGTGTAATAAAGACATTCTTTGACCTCAAGTAAAGTGGTAGCATTATGATTTGTCATTAACATATCATGAAGATAAACTGACTGTCATGACACCATTATGACAGTGTAATAAAGATATTCTTTGACCTCAAGTAAAGTGGTAGCATTTTGAATTGTCATTAACATATCATGAAGGATAAACTGACTGTCATAACACCATTATGACAGTGCAATGAAGAAATTCTAACACCTTATGTGCTATTAGAAACTTTGTCAAGACTTGTAACATTATGACCAAGCAAAACAAACACTCCCACTCAGGAATTAAACAATATAGCAGTTTAATACAGCATGGGTAAACACACACACACCCACATCTTATGGATAAACACATCACTCTGTTTTGGATTTAGTGAAAACAACCAGGATGAACACTTTTGAACAATAAAATAAGAACTGAAGGTGACTAAATTATGATGCTTATGACCTAAGTCAGTTTATAAACAATTGGAAGTAGTTCTCCTGCCTTTTTTTTGTTTGTAATAGTGTTTGCCATTTCGGCCGTTATAGCCACCCTGCACCTCTCTGTGAATGTGGCGATCTTATCATCCTCATCTCTAGGCAGACTTTTGAAAACGTCAGAGAAACTCATGTACAGCTCTGCAATGGGGGCTGTCCTTGCAATAGTATTGCGGGTCGACCTCCATACGCTCGAATGATTTCTTCATGGATCCACTCTTTTGGAACCTTTTCAGTGCCTCCTTATACCTCCTGATAACACCATCGATGGTGGTGACTTTGAAGAGAAGATGACAAAAGTTGAATAAGTTGTTATTGATTTCCTTAAGGGAGAAGTTTGGTGTCATTTGGCCTAAAGTCCCATTGTTCAAGTTCTTCATGTGCTGTCCTTTGGAAAAAGAAGAACATACACGAGTTATGGTCAGGCAGCTAAAGGTGACCTAATGGGGAGTATGGCCTCAAGTTTCAGTTCCATGCTATATGCTCCAAATGTTCTTGTTCTTTTTACTACTACTTAGTACATCGGGACGTCAAACAACAGGGCTATGAGTCAAATAACACCAGACTTCCAAATAACATCAGACTTCCCCTTTTAAGGTTTCAGTTACAGTTATGTTACCCCCATGGATTCTTTGAGTGGAAAATGGATGGAATTCCCCTTTAAGAGCAAAACCTGTTGAGCTAATAGCTCTACTTACTTCTTGAGCGACTGTACGGCTCTAAGTTTTTCACTCGGTTCTTGGTGTGTTTGGTCTTCTTGGTCTTCTTCCTCTTCTTCTTGTCCTCCTCATCCTCTGAGGAGGAGGACAATGGCCCATCAGAGGATGAGGATGCCGTTGGGTCAGAGGAGGTAGATGAGGTCAAGATTATCTGTTTCTTTGCCCCTTTGCGAAAATGACCTGTGAAAATGAACAGTAAACAGAGTAAACAAAGTACATTAAATATATAAATGTATATATATATATATTTAAGAGTTTTCAGTTGTTTTTGTTGAACTATTCAAATACCCTTAAAATGAATGAAATATCTACAACGTCATCATTATGCTCTATTAACCATAGAATAGAGCCATCATAAGGAGATTTAGGTCAATCTCCTTGCAAAAAACAAGCAAGGCCGATTTCACTGTCAATGTCAGACAATCATGTCCCTTCACAGAAGAAGCCAAATTACTTGTATAATCATTGTCAGGTGTGATCGTGGTTAAATTGATGGAAATGCAAGGCCTATCTTCTGCATTAAGTGATTGGTTACATCAGGGTTTTGTCACTGAGGCCAGACCACCAATTGATAGTTTTCAGTGACGTCACTACAATTGTTAGCTGACGGGCAAAAAGAACAGCGAAACAGGGAGAAACAGTGGAAATCTTCGAGCAGTGCCTACTCAAATACGATTGCCATCAACCACAGACCATACCACTATAGCCAGACAGAAATATTCAGAAGGGAAAACAAATCAGGAACTTGTGATACATTTACTGCAGGTGTCGTGACATTTTTATTTCGTTAACCTCCTCAAAGTCCCTGTCTGAACTCCAGTGTGGAAATATTTACATCTATCTAATAGAAAATCCGTCCCCGTACACATCTTAAAAACTGAAAGCCTACAAAAGCACAGATAGTTATTTAATTTTCAGAAGTGGTTGGGTTCACAACGATGTGTGTGGAAGGTAAAAACGAAAACACGTCTTCATAATCAGAGCAAATGAGTGCCATTTAATAGCTAGGTCCCAGCTAGCGAGGTACCTGCTGTAAGCTAGCAGCCGTTAGCCTACCCAACGATGTTCTTTATTATTTGACACAATTCTCTGGTTTAAACAAGCACGAAAACCTTGTCTAGCGAATGACAACTTTGATCTTCCCATATATTTTCTACTGCCATTGTAGTATTACTAGTTGAATGACAAAATACACTACCTAGCCTACTTGCTTTGAGGTAGATCAGCAGCTGGGTAATCCAATTTGAATCGTGTTCATGCTTTGTTTTGTCTTTATGACTTGATGTATTCCGATTTTAGGCAGTTATTATGATAAATTAGGCAACCAGAACAGGGTGACTGCTTTTATTTCCATCTCCAAAAGTAAGGCTACTTTACTGTGTGTCCGAGAAAAGTTTAACCAGAAGGACGTGTCTACGTACAATCAGCTGGCAGCCACGGGGAAATAATTTTTTTTTTTTAATCAGCTGGCAGGAGCGGTAGCTGGTTTTAAATGCGATAAAAACTAACTCTGGGCTTGTCTCCTCACCGATTTAAACAGCCAACCGAGCAACAACTCTCTGGCATTTTTCTAACTAATATTAAAAGAGCTTGAAAGGTGGGTGGTTCCTGTATTAACTCCCGTGTTAAACAGCTGTGGAACGTCTGTTTTGCCCTTCAGCTGGTCATTCTGACGTCAGCTGAAAACTATCAATTGGTATAGATTCAAAGCCTCTAGAAGTAGTCTTGAAGCACATGTTGCTCTTTGAACATGGCTAAGGTGAAGAAGGAGCTAATGAGTGATCAACGGGTTCGAATAAAGGCCCTTTTTAAAGCTGGCTGGAGCTACCGCCACAAAGCCAAGGACTTGAGACGCAGTCCAAGCACAGTAAAGTACACCCTAGACCGCCATGACACCAGAACCGAAAGGGGAGAGGTTGAAAAAAGAAACTTTTAGACAGACAAGTGAAGCATCTCAAAATTCTCAGTCTTAAAGACGGAAGAAAGACCTCACGAGAACTGCGTGACGAGATCAACACCATAATGACTTATGGTGCAACAGTGTCTTGAAGAACTGTGTGTTGGAAACTGGGAGAAGAAGGACTTGTTGGCAGAATAGCAGCAAAGAAACCATTACTGAAAGAGAAAAATAGATGAAATGCCTAAAATGTGTAAAAGAACACAATAAATGGACAAAGAAGGATTGGTATGAAGTGTTGTGGACTGATGAGTCCAGGTTTGAATAGTTTGGCAACAAGCGAAGAGTGTATGTTTGACGAAGTGAGGGGGAGAGATATAAAAATGAGTGTCTCTTGCCAACAGTTAAACAAAGAGGGGGTAGTAGTATGGTGTGGGATGCCATTTAAGTCTCAGGAACAGGTGACTTTGGCAAAATTGATAGCATCATGGATAAGAAAGTATACCACAACATTCTAGGGGGGGCACTGAGTACCTTGTGGGAGTCGTCTTATTGGGCCTGGATTTATTTTTGAAGAGGACAATGACCCTAAACAGTCTTATAACTATTGCCGGAACTACCTGAGACAGAAGGAATCTGCTGGAACATTGACATCTCAGAGACCGGACCTCAAACCCATCAAGCTAATATGAGGCGAGTTGGAAAATAAACTGGACAGATCTATTGTACATTCAAAGGAAAGCCTTTGGCTTGAGTTGCAAAAGGCATGGGATAACATTAGTGTTGAAGTTCTCAGGAAATCTATTGACTCTATGCCAGAGAGATGTGCTGCTGTAATTGCAGCAAAAGGTGGATGTACCAAATTATGAAGTTAAAAGTGGTTAAAAAAGGTAGGACTCACTTCATCTGATATTTGTTGTGCTCAGAACAACCATCTGCATGATTCTTGAACATTATGAAATGAAATCATGTTATGGAGGAAAAAGAGATTTGTCAGGTGTTCTAATAAATTTGGCCACCACTATATATATATATATATATATATATATATATGCGCTACGGTCTCTGAAGTGGGGGAAGGGGGTTAATGGAATTGTACCTGGCTTCTCATCTACTCTACTTAGTAGAAACTCTTTGTCCTTTTGAAGGTCAATGTTTGCCTTCTCCAGGAGCTTCATCTTCTCCTCCAGGTGCTGTATTTTCATTGCAGACAATTTGTTTTCTGCTTTTAATTTCGCAATGAATGTTGCTCCCGTTGGTGACCCTGCATAATTTGAGAGAAACTAAATGTTAAAGTTAACAGGACAAATTTTGAAAGCCTTACTTAAACATGGTTAAACAATAAAGGTTGAGTATACACTGACAGTGATCAGACAGACAACATTTTACCATTTAAATGACCATACTAGGCTGCTAGCCTGGGCTAGGGGAAGGCATTGTCTTTACGTGCATTTCCCTCACCGGATTAATAAAAGTTATCTTAATAACTTACATGATTTATTCGCGGAACAGCGAACTTTGGCCAGTGGTTGCTTTTTTTTGGTTGGTAATTCTGATTCAGAATCCTGAATTGTCACTACCAACAGACACACAGACAACATTTAGTCAAACTCCTAACTGGGCTTCAGGCTGAATATTAGGGGTGTAACGGTATTTGCATTTGTCCCGTCACAGTACGGGCATCACGGTTCGGTGCACGCAGTCACACGACGAATACGTCTGAGTGAGTATTTAAAAAAGTAAAAACTGCAAGCAGCGTTGACCGGGCCAGAGCACGTGCGCACGTCCGGGTAGGCGTTGGACGCCGTCAGACGTGCACCACACAGCACAGCTGTCCGTGAAGTGTGGAGAAGGCAGTGAGAATGCCACGTACACGGCAAGTTTGAAGCCGTTACCATTGTAGGGGAGTTTGATAATATGCAAGGTGTGTATGTTGATAATATGCATAGGTGAGCGACAGTATGGGCATATATAAAATTCATGAAAAAGCTACTCTTATACATTTTACCAAACCCGTAACAAACCGTGACCCCCATAAAGATGTACGTACCGAACCATGACTTGTGTGTACCGTTACACCCCTACTGAATATGAATTTAAATATTTACGTAAAATTTCAGATGCATTACCGTTTCACTTACACAAACCATTATGCACAAATATTATGCACAATACAGACTTACGTGATTCCGAGGAACAATCTGACTGAGCATCCTGATTTGTCACTAGCAACATAGACACAAAACAACATTTAGTCAATCTCTGAACTGGGCTTCAGGCTGAATATGAATTTAAATATTACCCAACATTTTGAGATATATTACTGAAGTTCAAACCTCTCTGGCCTTCGGCCTAAGACCATGGAAAAATCAATGTATCAAACTAAAATGTAAATCCATTACAAGACGTTGCCTTTTGTTAGCCACGGCAGTGAAGCAACTGGGACATTATCCCTCTTGTACACTTGGGGACATTTTTGTCCAAAGAAGAACATTTTCACTATTTTGTTGGCCATAACTTTCACTGTTAGACCTGAAATGGCATGATTTTTGCCCAGGAAACCTTATGTAAACTTTCATTTGGTTTTGAAATTTGTCCAAGGTCAATAATACACTATGTGCAAAAAAATCTGAAAAAAAAAAAAAAAATCTATCTGATTTACTTTTAGAGTAGCTGTTTATAGAGGACATTTATGTATAGTGTATAAGAGGGTAACTTTTTGAAAGGGTACCAGTGGGTTAAATACATGTAATGCCATCTATAAGGGAGAGGCCTTATCTGGAGAGGAAATATCTGATAGCTATATATTTGTATATGTTTTTTTTTTTTCTGATTTACTATATAGAACACACATAAGTGTATGAGCTGCCCAGATGATTCCACTTTTAATACATAAGCAGTATTGCCAACATTGTGGTGTGCCACTCTGTACTCAATGGTTCAAAATTAGAATTTTCCCCAGCAAATTAGTATTCTTCCTGAAGTGAAATCTGTACTGCGTATGTGCAAGCATCATGAAGCGGTTCTATGGGGGGTCTAGGGTCAATGGACATTTCGAAATATGCTAGTAAAAGATGCCGTGTTGTGGCATTTCAGTCTATAAACATAGACTTACTGTATTTCTTGATTGTAAGATCGCTTTTTGAGAGGGTGTCTTTCCTTAAACAGTTAATCTAGGAAAGACATTTTCTAAGAGTTATACTAAGCAATACAGCTGTATACCTTCTGTGTGCCTCATAAATATTGTCATGAGGTTTGTCATCTAGTAAAACATTTAAGTTTATTCTTGATCATTAGTGTAATATTCTTTCATGGGGGTTCCAAATTAAGCAGTAGTTGATTAAAGAAAAATCACAGATCTGTTAATAGCTGCCATTTGTAAATTTAAGAGCAGATGTGACAAGGTAACTTCATCCATAGACATCAAAAGTCAAAAGTCATCATAAAGGCCTATCGATTTTGTAGACGTTAAAACACATTCCCAATCGTATCGTATTTAAATAAAAGTTACAATGAAACGAGATTCCCTATTGGTTGCTGCCAAAATTGTGTGCCATCTGCCAAAACAAAAGCAGAAGTATCACAGTCGTCAATGTATGTAAATAGCAATGGCAGCCTTCATGATGGTAAGAAGGAGGCCAAATTATGACACGTGTTTGCTCATTTCTCGAGTTACCGCAAATATCCTGTTAATTGTGAGTTGACCCCTATTTTCGTATGCGTCATATTTGTATTGCCGTATTTCCACCACATTACCATATTAGTACGGATCAATTCGTACGAGTTGGCAATACTACATAAGGCTTCAGTATTATTATTTAACTATTTATTTCTTCAATTACTTCTTTTTTTAAACTCACCAGTCCGAGAGGAGCACGGGTCAGGAGAGGAGCACGGGTCAGGATTTTGCAGTGTTTCTTTCACTCTCGTTTCTTTAGTGCTGCCCCTCCCTGCAGTCCTCTTCTTGCCACGTGTTTCCATCTAGACCTAGCTATAGCTAGCTACAAAGTTATAGCCAAATACTGAGCCTAGCCAAATACTGAATAATGATGAAATACTGAGCAAGGACAGTTGCCAGAGATAAACGTGTATTAACACCGATATATCATTATAACATGCTCCGTTTGAATTACCTTCTTTTGAACCCAACTGTGCTCCTTTAATAAACTTCCTTTGAACTCCACTCCAGTCCGTTTCCTCGTGTCTCCTCTTCTACAGGTCCTCTCTCGTGGCTTGAGTGCAAGTTACCGTAATGCACGTAATAGACCAAAACCTGCCGTGCAGTGCATACAGCAGCCGCCAGCAGGCATTGTTTATTTACAACATTAAAACATACTATGCATCCAAATACAAATAGAAAAAAATAGCAAAATAGGAAATCATTCAAATTATATATGGCTTCTTATCGTGCCACTTTTTTCACATTCTCTTCAACAATTGATTATTTTTGCTACAGTATTGGTGTAATTACGGTAAATCCAAGATTGCCGCCAAATTATGTTCTGTATTGAGAGAGCATTACGAGGACTTTCTGTGCTGTATGTGAATTTATTACAATGACAAGATTACTTCGAGGACTTTTAAGAAACAGTCGACGCCCGGACACTACAGAGAACAGAAGAAAAACTGTGAAATGGATATGTAAATGGGGACTGTTGAAAAGGAATATAACCTGCACAAGATGCAATCGCAACATGCATTTGAAGAAACATAGATGCAGCGATGGTTATCGAAGGTAAGATGGGCGCTATTAAATTACCATCATCATTACTGACTAGTCAAGGCTATAACTGATGATATTTTTTTCCTTCTTTAGGGTCTGTAATCATCATAAAAGCCACCCACTGTCAGTACGCAATGGGACAATATTCTTTAAATCCCACGTCCCTTTGGCAAAATGGTCGAATTCATGCACAGGTAGGCATAAAGTTATTATGTGTGCTCTGACTCTGTAGGCCTATTTGTTATCTCATTCTATGTGTTGTTAAATGATCTTTAGTCATTGACATGCAAAGGAATGTGCTGAGGCAGAATCCTTGGTCATTAGCCTAATGGAGACAGTCGTCCATTGAAGGGGCTCTGTGTAGGCTAGGCTACCATTTGTTCTTTTGAATTTCAATTAAGAACGAAAAACGGTAAAATGAGAAAACAGTTTAACAGTTCTGTTTTAGTGTCAAACAAAAAAACAAAAAAAAAGATTTCGACGTCTACTTCCAATATTTAATTTAAAGTTTATTTCAAATATACATCAATCAGAAAACAGCTTGTGACTATTTCAATTTTGATATTTTATTCTCTCCCCTTCCTATGCCCCGGAAGTTAGCAGCTATACTACCTGCATATTTTGAAGTTTTTGGATGCATGTGCTTGGTTAACTGAAGCTAGCACTCTCTGGTCTCGTTATCACCAGACAAGTACACACACATAGTTCCATGAACTGATTAGCTTAGGTTGCAGTATCTTACGTGAGATAACTACCTAGCTTACACTATATGTTGTTTGGTTAGCCTGTGGGCACCGGAGGGGAAATAATACATTAGGTTGCGCACCTAAAGTTTACGAATGACATTTAGCACGACTCATTCTCGCAAGTGCTTTGAAACAGATGGTTAAATGCTCCATGCATGGGTTCTTCATGTTTTGTCACTAGCGAGCTAGCTAGCTAACTACCTTCTGTATGGTGGTTAGATATGACGGACTGGGGAGAACCGGTGGTATCGCAGTCATCATCGCGTTATCATGACTTGAGGTATGAATAGCGCAGCTTCTAAATGTAGCATCAATCAACCCAAGACGTTCTGACAAATTAGCAATGGACTGATGGTCTCACGAACATACACACCCAATCCATTTTCAAAGTGTATTGATTAGCTTAAATTACATTAACATACACGAGATAGCCACCCTGTCTAACGGTTTAGTGTGTCAGATGTTACCCGAGGAATAATAAAACGCACTTAAACTTTGTGAATGTTATTTTGCTCGACGCATCCTCGCAAGTACTGTGGGCCCAGTTTCCTGATAACGACGTATCTTAACGGCTTACGTGGACTTTGACGATATTGTGAACTAATTGAAATTCAAAAGAACGAATGGTACACGGACCCGGTCCGGAATGATTTTCTCTCTGAATTTTCAGACTAGTTGGTTTATATCTCAATGCTTTGTTCTTCCAGAAAGGAATAGTCTGTAGTATAATTAAAAACTGAAATATCTGCTTATGCAATTAGGCTACGGGGCAGAGGAGTTCGTAGTGCACCTTCATTTCCAACAAAATCAACTTCATTTTGAAATTTCAAACCATGCTGAATATGAATTTGACAATTTTGTCAAGATTGAAATTTTGGGATGCACTCCCTGTTTCAGCCCTATGTGTACTGTATATGCCCATTGAAAATACTATACTATTACATTTAATAATACTCGCAAGACTTAGTTCACCGTATTAAAACACAGGTCTTTAATATAACTTACTTTTCTTAAGGTTTTCACAAGGTTTGCGGTTGAAACAACTGGACATGATCGATGATGGTATAGCAGCAAGCTCGAGGACATTGTTCAGAATGACCCAAAAACTCAGAGAGGTTGGTGGAGGATGCAATATTCAAACAAGTCACAGACCACAACAAGGCATAGTAATAACATTGTATTTGACTTATTCAGCTGATCCGTTTAAAAAAGGATTACATATAATACACCTATAACTCCATTCATAGGTACTGTACTTCAAGTTAACATACTTGGAAAAGATTTGTAGATTACAGTTACGTTGTAGTATATTCATTTTTGACTTCTATCTTCAGGTTTGCTTGGCTGCCCTCACACGCCTGAGGAAGAGAGGGATGAGGATTGGAGGTCGCCATCAATTTGTTGTGATTGATGAAAGTAAATTTGCTCACAAACGAAAGGTACAGTGTACAACCCACCACATTCCACTTTCCTTTTCCATTTTGGTGCAATATTTTCTTTAACATCCTAAATGAAATTACCTGAAATGCATACTTTTCCTGTGGAAATTATTATGGTCTATTGCAATGAAGGGACTATGTACGGAAATGCTACTCTTAAACCCTTCCTCCAATGTGGTGTACTGTAAATAACCTCATAGTGAAAACAAAAAAAGAAAATTATGTCATATGTAATTGTATCTGTTTCTATTTTTGTCTGTAGTACCATCGTGGCCGTTGCGGCAACACTTGGAGGCGTTCTCACAACTGGGTTTTTGGGATGTTGGAAGTGGACGGGGAATCTAGGACACCAATCCTGAAACTAGTGAGGAACCGCTGCAGGAGAACCCTCTTGCGCCAAATCCTGAGGCATGTCAGGGAAAATGCCAACATTGTTTCTGATGAGTGGCGCGCTTACAAGGACTGCCTTGCCCGGTATGGGTTCAAACAATTTAGTGTTTGCCATAAGCAGAATTTTGTGAACCCACAAAATGGAGCCCATACCCAGCATATAGAGCGGGCATGGCAGTCATACAAACAACAAATATGGCGTCTGAGAGGTAATCGATCAATAAAATCACTGAAGATACACCTGAAGATGATTGAGTGGTATTACTGGCTGGGGATTCGTCATCCTGGTGGCATTTTGGGTTGACTAGTGCACGAGATAAAGAAGGCACACAAGTGATCACCTTTGACAGACAGTCAATCATGACAGACATGTTTCTTCTAGAATTTTTTTATTTTATTTTTTTGACACTGTTGCCTACTGTTTAGGTTGGGTATCAATATCTTATAGATGTTCAGCATGCTGTATTAAACTGCTATATTGTTTAGTTCCTGAGTGGGAGTGTTTGTTTTACTTGGTCATAATGTTACAAGTCTTGACAAAGTTTCGAATAGCACATAAGGTATTAGAATTTCTTCAGAATTGCGCTGTCATAATGGTGTTATGACAGTCAGTTTATCCTTCATGATATGTTAATGACAATTCAAAATGCTACCACTTTACTTGAGGTCAAAGAATATCTTTATTATACTGTCATAATGGTGCCATGACAGTCAGTTTATCCTTCATGATATGTTAATGACAAATCAAAATGCTACCACTTTCCTTGAGGTCAAAGAATATCATCATTACACTGTCATAATGGTGTCATGACAGTCAGTTTTGGGTATCCTGTCCGTATCCTGTCAAATATCCACATTAGATATTATGAACACAAGATAATCCATGTTTTATCTGGTCAACATCATTTGGTTTATAAATAAACATCCATTCCTGCCACTCAAGCTTGCAACACATTCCAAAATAAGTTGGAAAGGGGTCAGTTTAGGGGTAGTAATGAGGTAGAATGATTAAATTATGATGTGATTTGAAGCCAGTGATGTCAGCAGGTCATCGTAATCATGATTTGGTACAAATGCAGCATCCAGGAAAGGCCTAGTCCTTTAGAAGCAAAGATGGGTCAATGATAACCATGTCCAGAAGCGCTGTTGACTTCTTTTGGCACTGAGGCATCTGGGATGGACCATCACAGAGTGGAAACGTGTATTGTGGTAAAAAAAAAATAAAAAATCAGTATTTAAGGTATTTTTTGGGAATAAATGGATGCCGTGTGTTCCGGACCAAAGAAGAAAAAGACTATCCAAACTATCATCAGCAACAAGTCCAAAGGCCAGGGTCTGTCATGGTATAGGGTTGTGTCAGTGCCCTTTGCAAAGGTAATTTACACATGTGAAGGCACCATTAATGCTGAAAAGTACATAGAGATTTTTGAGCAACATATGATTCATTAAAAACCACATTCAGCACAGATTTCAAAGGCATGGCTGAGGAAGAAGAGTGTTTGGGTGTTGGACTAGTCTGTAACCTTGCACATATAATTATAATAATCATTATGTCAACTTGCCATAAACACAAAAATAGATATTAGCATATTTTGCTAATGTCAAGTTGTCATGACAAAGATATTTTCTGGTCATGTCACTTCGACTAATGTCAAGTTGTCATACGAAGGACATCCCAAACAAATGTATCGTCAAGTTGTCATGACAAAGACAACTTCTGGTCATGTCACTTTGATTAATGTCAAGTTGTCATAATCAAGACAACCTAAACAATGTCAACTTGTCATGACAAAACCCGAATGACACTTAATGACAGCAGTCATTAACGGTAATGAAATTGACATAATGTTTATGACACGTTCATGACTGTGTCATTTCACAGTTATGACAGTGTCATGTCGCTATTATGACGCTACCTTCAAATAAAGTGTTACCAATTGTTCTTTCTTTTCAATACAACTTAAGTTGCACATAATAAAACTGAAGTTGCACATGATTTCCAATCGGGTTGGTTTGTTTAACATCTACATTATGATTTCCACAGGAAATTGCTGACTTTATTGCCAAGGAAGATGCCAGAATTTTGTGCAGTCTGTTCTAGTAACGTTCCCTTAAAACGAGATCCCGTGGGATCACCGGTATTTTATTATATCAGTAATATTGCTTTTAAAACGGTAATAATAAAAGTATACATGTATCTCCTGTTGACATTCTGTATGCTGAGTTTTAGTAGCCTATTCTCTGACTCTGATTGTTGGTTTTTGAAGTAAATTACATTAAGTGACATTGCT
>NC_137915.1:29757899-29760399 GCF_963457725.1 Sprattus sprattus | reverse complement strand
TTTATTTGTTTTAATAACATGTATCATAATGTGCAAGTGCGCGTGTTTGTATGTGTGTGTTTGTGTGTGTATTTGTGTCCGAGTGTGTTTGTGTGTTTGTGTTTGTGTGAGTGTGTGTGTGTGTGTGTGTGTGTGTGTTTTTGCTTGTCTGTGTGTGTGTTTGTGTGTGTGTGTTTGTGTGTGTGTGAGTGTGCTTGTGTGTGTGTGTGTGTGTGTTTTTGTGTGTGTGTGTGTTTGTTTTTGTTTGTCTGTGTGTGTGTTTGTTTGTGTGTTTGTGTGTGTGTGTGTGTGTGTGTGTGTGTGTGTGTGTGTGCTTGTGTGTGTGTGTGTGTGTGTGTGTGTTTTTGTTTGTCTGTGTGTGTGTTTGTTTTTTGTGTGTTTGTTTGTGTGTGTGTTTGTGTGTGTGCTTGTGTGTGTGTGTGTGTGTGTGTGTGTGTGTGTGTGTGTGTGTGAGTGTGTGTGTGTGTGTATGGGTGTGTTTGTGTGTGTGTGTGCGCACACACAGACACATACAAACACACCACACTATTTTTAACATTGTTATAACATGTATCATAACTTTGTTATTTGTTATCATTATGTTTGTTATTTGTTATCACCAAACTATTTTTAACATTGTTATAACATGTATCATAACATTTGTTATTTGATTTCATAACAAGTATCATAACATTTGTTATTTGTTATCATAATGCGTTTGTTATTTGTTATCACCACACTATAACATGTATCATAACATTTGTTATTTGTTTTAATAACATGTATCATAATGTGCAAGTGCCCGCGTTTGTATGTGTGTGTGTGTGTGTGTGTGTGTGTGCATGTGTTTGTGTGTGTATTTGTGTCCGTGTGTGTGTGTGTGTGTGTGTGTGTGTGTGTGTGTGTGTGTGTGTTTTTGTTTGTCTGTGTGTGTGTTATTTTTTTCATAACATGTATCATAATGTTTGCGTTTGCGTGTTTGTATATGTGTGTGTGCGTGTGTTTGTGTGCGTATTTGGGTCCGTGTGTGTTTGTGTTTGTGTGTGTGTGTGTGTTTGTGTGTATGGGTGTGTTTGTGTGTGTGTCTGTGCACACACACTGACACACACAAACACAACACACTATTTTTAACATTGTTATAACATATATCATAACATTTGCGTTTGTTAATTGTTATCACCACACTATAACATGTATCATAACATTTGTTATTTGTTTTCATAACGTATCATAATGTGCGTGTTTGTATATGTGTGTGTTTGCGTGTGTTTGTGTGTGTATTTGTGTCCTTGTGTGTTTTTTGTGTTTGTGTTTGTCTTTTTGTTTGTGTTTGTGTGTGTGTGTGTGTGTGTGTGTGTGTGTGTGTTCTTTTGTTTGTCTGTGTGTGTGTTTGTTTGTGTGTGTGTGTTTGTGTGTGTGCTTGTTTGTGTGTGTGTGTGAGTGTGTGTGTGTGTGTGTATGGGTGTGTGTGTGTGCAAACACACAGACACAGACAAACACACCACACTATTTTTAACATTGTTATAACATGTATCATAACTTTGTTATTTGTTATCATTATGTTTGTTATTTGTTATCACCAAACTATTTTTAACATTGTTATAACATAAATCATAACATTTGTTATTTGTTTTCATAACATGTATCATAATGTGCGCGTTTGCGTGTTTGTATATGTGTGTGTGTGTGTGTGTTTGTGTGTGTATTTGTGTCCGTGTGTGTTTGTGTTTGTGTGTGTGTGTATGTGTGTCTGTGTATGGGTGTGTTTGTGTGTGTGTCTGCACACACTGACACACACAAACACACCACACTATTTTTAACATTGTTATAACATGTATCATAACATTTGTTATTTGTTTTCATAACAAGTATCATAACATTTGTTATTTGTTATCATAATGCGTTTGTTATTTGTTATCACCACACTATAACATGTATCATAACATTTGTTATTTGTTTTAATAACATGTATCATAATGTGCAAGTGCCCGCGTTTGTATGTGTGTGTGTGTGTGTGTGTTTGTGTGTGTATTTGTGTCCGTGTGTGTGTGTGTGTGTGTGTGTGTGTGTGTGTTTTTGTTTGTCTGTGTGTGTGTTTGTGTGTGTGTGTGTGTATGTGTGTTTGAGTGTGTGTGTGTGTATGGGTGTGTTTGTGTGTGTGTGTGTGTGCGCACACACAGACACAGACAAACACACCACACTATTTTTAACATTGTTATAACATGTATCATAACTTTGTTATTTGTTATCATTATGTTTGTTATTTGTTATCACCAAACTATTTTTAACATTGTTATAACATGTATCATAACATTTGTTATTTGTTTTCATAACATGTATCATAATGTTTGCGTTTGCGTGTTTGTATATGTGTGTGTGTGCGTGTGTTTGTGTGTGTGTTTGGGTCCGTGTGTGTTTGTGTTTGTGTTTGTGTGTGTGTGTGTGTGTATGGGTGTGTTTGTGTGTGTGTCTGTGCGCACACACTGACACACACAAACACACCACACTATTTCTAACATTG
>NC_137915.1:29670399-29752899 GCF_963457725.1 Sprattus sprattus | reverse complement strand
TCATCTGTAAACGTTCCTGAGTTTGTAGGGAGCTACTCAACGCCTCCTTGAAGTCAGCATTCCACTCTTCCAGGTCGGCTATGCGCGTCTCTGCTTCACTCACCCTGTCAGTTGTAGCTTTGAGGTCGGTTACCACTTCGCCCAGCTTCTGTTTAAGTTCCTCTCGTACCACTGTTAGCTCCTTTTTCAAATCTTCTCTTATTCTGGTTTGAAAGTTGCCCAATTCGGACTTCATCTCCCTGGCCATATTTCGTATGTCTTCCCGTATAGCGGAGATGTTGCCATCCATGTCCACCGTAACGGTATTTTGGCTGCGTCCGCCAGGGCCTTCTCGACGTTCGTCCATGCTGGCCCCTTCAGTCGCTGTTTTATCATTTTTGTCGACTTTCCCTTGCGGCTTGCCCTTGGTCTTCTTGTTTTTTTCCCCTTCATTCATTATTGAGCACAAATTTAAAGTCAAAAGTATTTAAATTGGGGAATAAACTCCGACCGATCGGGAGGTTTTGTTTATGCGACCGTGTGTCATCGCTGGAAGTCGGGGTTTGTGATCTTGTGTGCCTTTCTTGGGCATCTTTGCTGTTAAATGTGCTGTATGGCAGATAGGTTCTAGTCTGTAATGTCTTGTACCACCTCCACCTCTTTCTGCTTTTCATGATACTCCTGTGACTCTTAATTGTCAATGTTTTGTTGTATTGCAGACAGGATATGTTGAAGAGGAGGCTGTAATTGTGCCAACACAAAAGAATCTGAGGAACTGGAAGATAACTGTCCTGACAGTGAGGACTGAGTGTACTTAATCTGTTATTTCTTATTCAGATTTGTACAGTTTTATATATCATGTTTCATGTTTCATGTTTCATAAAGAGTGTTTTTATGGTTCATCAGTGTTGTTTTCATTTTTGGAAGAATGAATGAACAAACAGATGGTCATTGATATAAGTACAATTAGTGCCTTTTATTGATACAATGACGGAGGCTTATTTGTCACACATAGAAATACTGCTGTTTTTTCTGTGCGAGTGGGAAGAAAGATCAAGAAATATTTTTCATAAATAGCAAGAGGATGTTTAAAGTGCAGTGTGTGTACAGTCCATGTGCAAGTCTGAAAAAAGGTGTAATTGATGTTAATAGTCATTGTGTGTGTTCAGGATACAGAATGCTTGAGGAAAGAAGCTCCTCCTCAGTCTGTCTGTTCTGGTCTTGTAGCAGCAGAGACGTTTGCCTGACCTCAGTGTTTTGAAAAGTCCATGGTCAGGATGTTAGGAATCCTTTACTATACCTTGGGGCCTGGTAGGTAGTCTTTTCTTGTAGGTCTCCTGCAGAATATGGAGAGATGCTCTGATGATGCGGTGCTGCAGTCACAGGCTGTAGCCTACAGTTCCCATACCAAGTGATGCTGTCAGGACACACAGCTGATGGGTGCGGATGCTCTGAACTTCCTCAGCTGACGTAGGAAGTACAGTCTTTGCCTTTATTTCTTCGGTGTGCTGAGTGTTCACAGTCCATGTCGTCAGTTAAGGTGTATTCCCATGTATGTCAAACTTGATCTAAATTACTTAACATAAACATAACATTATCGTGACTCATTGTTCTTCTTGGACGCGGCTATGTATACAGCACTAATTCGGATTCATTTACCTCCACTTGGAGGATGTCTTCCTCTTTCGGTAACGTTGAAGCTAACCACACGGGGTCGCCATCTTGCCACGCTGTTGATGCATGATCATGATCATGATCACGTGTCAAACCGTGGCACGGCTCCCGAACAAAATCTTATTACGCTCTGAAGACTCTAGTTCTGCATAAAACAAAGGGCCTCATTTATAAAACGTTGCGTAGAAACCATCCTACATTTTGTCTAAAACATTTCCTGAAATGAGCGTAAGTGAGATCCACAGTAAACAGACGTACACACAAAAAACACGTGTACGCCAATCCATCGGTTATAAATCACAAATGGTAGTGAAATTGTGCGCAACTGAATCTCCGCCCTCAAAACGCCCCTATTTAATCTAATCAGCATATTATTAATCCACAAACAGAGCGCATCCTCAATGCACAAACTCTCTGTGACAGTGGCAAGCAAGAAAGAAACATGTAAACAGAATAATTAAAGTGAGGCTGACATCGACGTTCTGCTGATGGAAGAGCAGATGCGGGCCAAAACATCGTTAGAAAGCCTGTCTGGTGGCGTAATGGCAAAAGCAAAGTATGTGACATGTAGAAGGCACGTCTCCGAAGCACCAGCGGCCGCAACTGTCGCACGAGCAGCACCAGAAGGTGCATCTGCGGCAGCAGCACCTGCTGCTCCAGCATCGGAGTCTCGCCGGCCATCGCCACCTTCCCTTAGGCATGCCTTTGCTGTGCCCCATTACCAACCGCGCACGGGCATGTGCTGTATTAAAGTGGTCTTCCTAGGCTGTTTGAGTGTGCGCAATCTGGATGAAAATACATTGGAACCCTGTTTTACGCAGGAAATCCTCTTACACATTTTGCTGTTCCTGGGCACTGTATGGAAATCTAATAAATTACGGGCATATATAGTGATAATACTGCGAAGAACATCGGGCAAAATTCTGCTAAATGAATTCCAATTTCTCATCGGAACGTTCCTGTAGCCAGGAATCCAAGAACAGGCAAAACCTGAACGTGTATGGCCTGGTTGCATCTGGTGCGCCTCTGTAGACGAGAGGCTATTTGGGCACAACGCTCTCGACAAGCTGTAGGCCTACCTGCTTATCAGCCATCCTGTGTCAAAAAGTGTGCGCGATCACGAAAAAACCCTTTCTCACCTTATTGCGCAGTTGGCAATATCATCTAACAACGCCAATGCAGCTATATCTCCTAATGACAACTAAGCCACTATGAGACTTTCTATAGGCTATAGATTGAGCGAAATGTTTTACACTTGTGAAATTAAAACGGAATACCTATTAGACGTGAATCTCATTCATGTATGAATTGTTCTAATAGTTTAATTGATTTTATTGAGCGAAACATTAGCCCTAATGGTGAGGTGGTGCACGATGATGATAATGAAACTGCGTGACGGCGATTTGAGTTCTAAATCCCTGCAGTACTCCAGTATTGCCACAAGGAAATGTACTTACACGAACTAAAACCAGACGTAGAGATACGTCCTTTTCTACGTCTAAGACGGTTTTTATAAATCTGTACGTGGAGGCGTAAGACGTGGATTTGATCGCACGCACAGTCTAAGATCAATTCTGTGCGTAAGTACGTTTTATAAATGAGGCCCAAAGCCATAGACAATCGACTGGAATTTCAGCGACGAACTTTTTTTTTGTAACTAACCACGACTCGTTCTTTTTTATAAGCTAAAGATTGTGTAGATGCCAGTGAGTGGAACGGGTTGAAACGAAAACAGTGTTCGCCTTATCATGCCAATTCCCATCTCCCATCTCTACGTGGATAAATAGTACCGCTCCTCAGCAGCTTACGCTTTCGCAAACAGTCAGCAGTACGGAAGGTGTGAGTATGTATGTATGTTTGTGTGTATAATGAATTAACCGACCGGTGTTGAATACTGTAACAGAGAGTATATATGATGACGAAGTGGGTACTGCACTAGGGCATGGATTGTAATGTTAATACAACAGGTGTACTGTGATGATGTATGTTGTGTTCTACCACGGGAAAGTTGCAGCCATGTAATGGCGTTCGTGCCTGAACTCATGCCAGGTCTAACTCCGCTAACAATGGCAGTGACATAGCCTACACATAGGCGTAGATTACGGGGGGAACATGTCCCCCACCACTATTCATAATTTGAATTTTGTCCCCACCACTTTTAAAAATGTGCAAACCAATTGCGACCGAAAAAAATCCCCGAAATCGTCGAGTCTTAATCATGCGATGACATCCTCACAGCATGCACACCTGCCTGGCTGTGTGTGGAGCAAATAAGTTATAAATAACAACATTATTTAAGCCGTTGAAGACAACGCAAGTCTAGTTTTCTCTAGGAAATGGAACCTTGTAGAAGCACTGACTGATGTTTTTAAAACTACTCGCGATCTGTATTCACACTTATGGTGATCTTTTTCGATTAGATTTTTTTCACTTAAATGTTTTACGGACTTCAACGTAAGAAAATATCTCCACCTTATTAATGAACACCTGCAAATTGCTACACGAATGGGTGCGTGTGTGTGTGTGTGTGTGCGCATCCGTGAGTCCAATGTCTCTCTCTCTATATACTCTTTTCATAATTTCAAACAATATCTGTACAATGAGTGTTTTAAAAAATATTTACAGGTACACAAACTTCACGCTCCTGCGGGGGAGTTGAGAAACCGTTGCCCTGCCTCTTCAATTAATTTGCTGATATTTCAGAATATTATCTGTCAGTTAGGTGCCGTTGCTGCGGTACCTGTTACAGATTTTTGGTGGCCAGTACGGGTAGCGGCAACAAATACGCAGGCTACAAGCACCTTCGGAATTAGCTAACGTTTTAAGGCAGCGCGGGGTTTTCCCTTATCGACTGACGACGGAGAGACGTCCTGCTGTATTAAACCGTAAATCTAGATGGACAGACACTGCCTTTGCCATACTGAGCACTTGTGAGGAATGGAAAGCTGAGATTGTGCTGCACACGCTGAACAACGCTGAGAGTTGAGGGTGAACGAATTTCGTGGAAGAGAGGTCAACCGCGAGGAAGAGGGAAAATAAATCATGGCGGACAGTGAGAGAAAAGGCTTGGTGTGGAGCATCAAGAAGAGTCTACTCATTCTGAAAGATGATGAACTTTTCACATTGGCGACGAACGTTGGTCCTGCACCAGGGAAGGATTCATCCACGCTTCATGTTGGAGATGAAGAGGGTTGCTTTGAACACATTCTAGCTTTCATGAACAGTGAGACGTTGGTAGAGTCTGAGGATTCAGGTATGGCTGTGTTGTTACACCTTAGTGATATTGTGAATAATGTCATTCAGAGTCGTGTTGTACAAGCTAACACAGATGCTGAGGGTTTTGTGAACGATGTGTTATCCAACCCAGTGTTAAATGAGAATGTGACGACAGGTTTGTTTGACAAATGATAGCATAGCAACCAGTGCTACTAATGCTAACGCAACCCCAACCACCACAGTTAGCTTAGCTAACGCTTCACCAGTCAGTAAAACATTTCCCCCCACAACACCTACTGATGTCAAAACTACACATAACACAGATGCAGAGTTACAGAAAATGCTTTCTAGCTATGCTGAGCTTAGCAACAAAGTCCTTCAGTACATTAACAACCCTACACCACCACCCACATTTACATCTTCATTACCACAATCTACACCCCAACCTAACAACAGTAGTAACACAACAGAACAGCACTCTCATGCAACTCATGAACAGCTGGTTCCCCTCTGAGATCTTTCACTACTCCGGCGGGAGTTCAAGATTCAAGGCGGACAAATCGGTGATCAGAACTCAGACATAAGCTACAACAACATATGCAGACAAATTGATGAAGGAGTTAAAGAACGATTCAGTGAGGCTGAAATACTGAGAGGTGTTCTCAGAGTCATGAAATCAGGAAATTTCAAGGACATGTTAATGCACAAGGATGATTTAACCTTAGCTGAACTAAAAGGCTTCCTGCAGTCTCATTTAGGTGTGCGAAGCAACACAGAACTTTTCCAGGAGCTTACGTGCATCAAACAAAATGACAATGAAACGCCACAACAGTTTTTATACCGTGTCCAGGGGCGGCCCTAGCACATTTGGCGCTCTAGGCGAGCTTCACTCCTGGCGCCCCCCCCCCCCCCCCCATTGCAACTTTCCAACGCTATTTTGCCTTGTAAGACTGCAATTATTTTACATAAACACAACAACGATCGCAGCAAATAGACTGTGTTACCGTCACACATCTGTATAAACTCAGTCCCAACACAGAACAACAACATGCAATAACAACAGTAAGGAACAGGTACATCGTTAGTGCATCACACATAGAAAAGTATGCGCCCGCCGCACGGCATTATGGGGCGACTATGCTGGCATGTTACAGTTTGTATTATCATTATTTGTTAAATTTAGCTTTGTGGCGAAATGTATTTCCTCGCTTCAATGTCGTTAAAAGAATACGTTACTTTGCGCGTAGACCTATGTGATATTGTTGGAGGAAGTTTGATTTGTAACTAGAGCGGCTGTTCCCATAAATCCATGCACATGTTCGTCATTCACAATAATGTTTGATAACCCCCTGAAGAAGTTTTATTAATGTTTTCCCACGTGTTGCCTATCTGCTCATTATACACTGTTCCTCCTAAATCAGTTTGATCTCTGAAATACTGTGTTCATTAGTGTTTTCATGATAACATATTGTAGCAACCCTTATTGTGTATTGTACATCATAAGTCCACTTGCCTGCACCTTGCGAAGTCGCAATATCGAAAATCTTCATCAGTTAGCGACGCTAGAGGTATAACGGTAAGTCCTGTGATCCGGCCCGTCTAGTCATGCACGCCGTTGGGGTTAAGCTTCTCACAGGATACACGCACATTCGCACCAAATGCCTCGCTATGCTAGCATGATTTAACAACACCAATATAGAACATTGCCCTCCGTTTTCGAGTTTTGGCTCATTTTGCCCTAATGATAGATTCATTTTTTTATGTCGAAATATTGGTTGGAGATATAGAAGGAGCGCCAACTGATGCGTCCGGGAAAAAAAAAAAGTTATAATTATAACTTTTTTTTTTTTTTCGGGCGCATTATTTGGCGCTCCCCCTCTAGATGGCGCTCTAGGCGGCCGCCTAACCCGCCTGTAGGAAAGGCAGCCCCTGACCGTGTCCCAGATAGCAAGCATACATTGCCCTATGTTGGCAAAACGTTGTGAGCCAACGGTGCATATCGTTGGCCTGACGGTGTGAGCCAACGCTGGCCCTACGACATTTTGGCCGCTGGCCTAATGTTGGCCCAACGTTGGCAAATAGGAGTGAGTGTCGGGTTTTGGTTGGCTTTTAACCAATTGCCAACGTTGGCTTAACCAATTGCCAACGTTGGCTTATAACCAATTGCCAACGTTGGCTAATAACCAATTGCCAACTTTAGCTTATTTTTGTTAAACCAAAGCTATTTTTCGCTTTCTATGATCTTACAGAAGTCCACCCGATGTCTGTTCAATAATTCAAATCAGGATAAGGTGTTACAATGTCCCATAATCCAAGGACGGTCATACTTCTTGCCACCACAGTTAATGCATCCAAAAACTTAAACCAACCTAGCGTCGGCCCCTTTTTCTAGACTTGCGTCATTTTTTACGTAAGCCCTTACGCGAGCCTCGCAGCCTGCATTCTATCATTCTACCCAACTCTGCTTTCATCCCAGAAATGTCCGATCTCCTCACAACACTCTGTACTACCTCTGCCAACATCATAATCCTGGGAGATCTAAATATTCATGTTGACACCCCTTCATGCCACTCAGCTGCTGACTTTCTTCAACTGTTGGACTCTCTTGACCTACAACAACATGTTGATGTTCCCACACATTCCAGGGGACACACACTTGACCTGGTCATCTCTAACTCCGCCCCCCTCAGAAACTTACAGGTTTATGATCTTGGTGTCTCCGATCACAAGGTTGTGTCAATGGAGCTGTCTTTTCCTTCCCCCCTCTCAAAACCCAAGCGGCAGATCCACTTCAGAAACCTAAAAAACATCAACGTGGATGCCCTGGCCCTGGACCTTCAACTTCTCTCCTCGGGCTCTACTGACTTCCTCTGTGTTGCTGACTCAGTTGATCACTACAACCAGTCTATGAGCAGCCTTCTGGATCATCATGCCCCTTTAAAATCTAGGTCAGTTTCATTTTTGCGCTCGGCACCCTGGTACACCTGCGAGCTGCGGAAGATGAAGACGGCTGGGCGTGTCCTTGAAAGGCGGCTCAAGGCCTCTGGACTGACTGTTCATAATCAAGCTTACAGGGAACACAGGAGGGCATATGCAGATGCTCTGAGGGATGCACGGTCCAAGTACTACTCTACCATCATCAACAACAGCCCTGGTAGCTCCAAACAACTTTTCTCCACAATAAATCACCTTCTCAAACCCCCTTCACCATCCTTTTCTGAGGTCACTGAAGAGAGGTGCAACTTGCACATGACTTTCTTCAGACAAAAAGTTGAGAACATCCGCTCACACCTCTCCACCACTTCTGCCATGCCTCTCACAACTGCCAACCCACTGTTAAAGTCTGTCCCGCCCCTCTGCTTCTTCTCTGATGTCACGCAGGAAGAGGTGGAGGCTATCATCAGAAAAATGAAGCTGTCCACCTGTGCCTTGGACCCTCTCCCTTCAACCCTGCTGAAAACCAACATCTCTGCCATCTCTCCACTCATCACCAGGATCATTAACCTCTCCCTCCTGGCCGGCCATATCCCTAACTTGTTAAAAACTGCTGTCATCAGACCACTGTTAAAAAAACCCTCTCTGGATCCTGAAGTCCTCTCCAACTACAGGCCCATCTCCAATCTTCCTTTCCTATCAAAGGTTCTGGAAAAAACTGTTGCAGCACAACTCCAAGATCACCTCAAACTTAATAATCTTTTTGAGAAGTTGCAGTCAGGTTTCCGTACTGGCCATAGTACAGAGACAGCCTTGGTCAGAGTCACCAATGACCTCCTGATGGCAGCAGACACTGGCTCCCCATCTCTCCTCATCCTCCTGGACCTAACAGCTGCTTTCGACACAGTGGATCACAACATCCTCCTCCACCGCCTACAATACACCATTGGGCTCTCAGGCAATGTGCTAAACTGGTTCACCTCCTACCTAACCAACAGAACTGAGCACGTCGCCTTGGGCAAAAACAAATCTTACACCCACAACGTCACCTGCGGCGTCCCTCAAGGCTCTGTGCTAGGCCCCACCCTCTTCTCCCTCTACCTGCTCCCCCTGGGTAATGTCATCAGCAAGCATGGGATTTCCTACCATTGCTATGCTGATGACACACAGCTCTACATTAGGACAACACCCACTTCTGCTGCACCTCTGCCAACATCTACTCTGACCACCTGCTTGGAGGAGATTGAGGCGTGGATGAAGGTAAACTTTCTACAGCTGAACAGTTCAAAAACGGAAGCCATACTGGTCGGCACACCACATCAGCTCCGCTCTTCCTCCATCACTAACATTACCTTCTCTGGCCAAAACATCTCTCTCTCCAAATCAATTACCAACCTGGGTGTAAACATGGATGCTGAATTGACTTATGACACTCACATCAAACACCTCTGCAAGGTTTCATTTCATCACCTCAGGAACATTGCCAAACTCCGTCCATCACTCACCCTGGCAGATGCAGAGAAGCTGGTCCACGCCTTTGTCTCCTCCAGACTTGATTACTGTAACGCACTCCTCATTGGGATCCCTGGCAAGAGCATACAGAGACTGCAATACATCCAGAACAGCGCTGCCAGGATCCTGATGAGGGTGCGTAAACACGACCACATCACCCCCACCCTGAAAGCACTTCACTGGCTCCCAGTCCCACTCAGAATTGAGTTCAAGGTCTCCCTCCTCACCCACAAATGCCTATACGGACATGCTCCCCCCTACCTCAGGGAACTCCTCTCCCCCCAGACGTCCTCACGCTCCCTCCGTTCTGCATCTGCAAACACCCTTCAAGCCACCAGAACTAAGCTCTGCACCATGGGTGACCGGGCTTTCTCCTCTGCTGCCCCAAGGCTGTGGAATGCCCTCCCTGACCATCTCAGGGCCCCACAGTCTACTGACGTTTTTAAAAAAGGCCTAAAAACCTATCTTTTTTCAAAAGCTTTCTGCTAATTATGTTCATTGTTGTTGTTGTTTTTGTGTTGTGAATATGTAGCACTTTGAGATCTGTATGATGTAAAGTGCAATACAAATAAAATGTATTATTATTATTATTATCAACGAATGATACGAGATGAGGTTACTAAAATATTCTGCATGTCTACTCAGTTTTACAGTGCTTCCCAAGTAAAGGTTTGAAAATAACTTCAAGCTTCAGACTTTCTGTTAGGGAACCTGTTATCTATCTGCAGAGCAAATGTCAGGCTCATACAAAAACATTAACGTGAATTACTTGATGCTAATACCTAGCGCGGTGTCTATAGGATTTTCCATATACGTTAGCATTAAGCTAACGTATTTTCTACCACAGTAAAACATGCAATACTATGTGATTGTTTTTAGAAAACGAATGTTACGTGATGAGATTACTCAAATGTAGTCTGCATGTCTGCTCAGTTTAACAGTGCTACCCAAGCAAAGGTTTGAAAAGAACTTCAAGCTTCAGACTTTCTGTTAGGGAAACAGCTTTCTATCTGCCAGGCAAATGGCAGGCTCATGACAACACGCGCAACCTTTGGGAGCATGAACTGCACCGAGTAAATTTTTTTGCGCAACCGTTAACCCCCTACGCTGTAGCAAGCAGCCGCCTTAAGAAGTCGCGCAAGGGGCTTGCGCGGCCTCTTGCGCTTGCGCTTACGCTTACGTAAGGAAGCATGAATCAGCCTTTATGTGGTTAATTAACGATACGGTTCCTACCTTTACTGATGAATGTGGATCAAAAGTTTAAATAACTTGTTGAAAATTGAAATGACTCGCTACAGTCAGAAAAAGGTGACGAAGGCAGTTCACAATATCTGCTAACGGTTTTTAATTTTAAAATAAGCTTGTGGCTATTTGTATTGTTACGCAGTGATACAGAGATAGGCTATTGACCTTATTCGATCAGCGTCACAATAACCTGCCGCAGCCATTTTGTAGACATAGAAAGCCCCACCCCCCCACGTAGCTAGATAGCCCAGTGTTGAGAGATTTGAGTCGCAGATAGAGGGAGACAGAGACAGAGAGCGAGAGCGATAGACAGATAGAGATATATATAGAGAGAGAGATAGTGAGAGAGATATAGATAGTGAGAGAGAGATAGATATAGATAGATATATAGTTAGAGAGCGATAGATAGATAGATAGCGATATATAGATAGATATAGAAAGCAGCAGCAGAGGGCGCCAACTGACTGACCGAGGCTGACAGCTAGCTTAGCTAAAAAAAATAAAGTCTATTTAGCTAACGTTAGGTAAAAATAACCGAGCAGAAATGGTATACTGTGTCGTACACGGCTGTACCAACAACAGCAACAAAAGTAAAGGGGTTCACTACTTTGCTATCCCTACTGTCAGAACCAACGAAGGGAAAGCTACCGAGGAGCTGAGTCTCCGTAGGAGAGAGCTATGGTTGCTCATAATTAACAGACTGAACTTCCAGCCAACTCCTCACAGCAAAGTCTGTTCTGACCATTTCGCGACAGGTAAACAGAAACGTAAATAACCTTAAGGTTGCAAAATGTTTGTTAGGTTGTTTGATTTGTCATGTTCTATCTACAGCCAATGATGTTATCTATTAAATTGACCGTAAACTGCGCATCTGAATGAATTAACGTTACATGTCTGCAGGTAAGGCCAAAGCTGGGATTGAATTGGTGCAATTTGCATGTGCAAGAGTCGCCATTCGCTTCAGAATTGGTACAATTCGCATGTGCGAGAGTCGCCATTCGCTTCACGCGAATCAGGCACAATTCGAGTGGGCGAGAGTCGACACTTTGGGTGCATATGAGACATACAGTATAGGCTACGTTGTTGACAATTCTCACAAAGACACGCGATCTGAATTGCACAGAGACGGGCGCATATGAGACATATACGTTGTTGACTCACAAAGACAAAACAAATAGCTACACGTAGCCTATAAACGTTGTTGAGACTCTTATTAAAGATTTTACTCATTCTCGTGGTTGAAAGTCGGTACAGAATTGCACAGAGACGGGCGCATATGAGACACATACGTTGACTCACAAAGACAAAACAAATAGCTACACGTAGCCTATACGTAGCCTATAAACGTTGTTGAGACTCTTATTAAAGATTTTACTCATTCTCGTGGTTGAAAGTCGGTAACAAAACAGAGACAAATAGCTACACGTTCAAGCAATGTCATTTCATGTCATTTATTTCAAAAACAAACAATCAGAGTGTACCCAGATAGCAAGCATACGTTGGCCCTACGTTGGCAAAACGTTGTGAGTCAACGGTAGGGCCAATAGTTTTCCGCGTCAAAAAAAAGCAAATTCCGTGTCACGTTTTTGGTAATTCCGTGATTCCGCGTCAAAAAAATAAAAACAGCCGTATTCATAGATCCCAAGTGACGTCACTGTGTCTAAGCGCCGCCATCTTTGTGACCGAAAGTCTAGCTGAGCGCCATTCACAACATAGACACAGTCGGTCCAAACCCACAGAAAGTTAAAAATGCCCGGCATATGTTGTGCTGATGGATGCGACACCAGTCGCGAAAATAACCCAAATAAACAATATAATTGTATACCAAAAGATTTAGATCGGCGGAATAAATGGTTAGCTATAAATGGTTGGCTGCAAATTAGGAGAGACAAGTAGCAGCAGCTAACTCCCGATTGTACAATCCACACTTTGTATTTTCCTGCACCACTATCCATGGAGATGTTGATTTTGTGTTCAAAGCCTGGGAGTGACTGACATGTTAAGTGAAATGCAGCACGTTACTACAATCGTGAACAATTGCTGTGCCTTATCAGAGCTACACCCTCCTGACTAAGCTAGTGTGCTAATAGTTAGCATGCTGCTAGCGAACTTTTCTAAAGACTTTAGCTACACCTAGTTAGCCCACATTGACACTCTTACCCACCACTAAAATAAATCGGTTGATAACCGCTGTTTGAGTAACGTACATGTCCTGTGATGAAATACATGTGTTGTCTCCAGATGCCATTTATTGCCACAATCGCTGTGCCTTATCAGAGCTAAACTCTCCTGGCTACGCTAGAGCGCTAATAGTTAGCTAACTGCTAACGAACTTTACTAAAGGCTGTAGCTACTACACCCACATTTGGCACTCTTCACCACCACTTAAATAAATCGGTTTATCGCTGTTTGAGTAACTTAGATGTTCTGTGATGACATACATGTGTTTTGCCTCCAGAAGCCATTTATTGGTGTCGTTCACCCATCCTTGCAACTGCATATTGATATGCATCTGTACTCTTGAAAGCCTTCAGGCCATCTCCGGTGTATGGGGATGGCTAGTGTACAAGATACATGTATAAGTCGGGAACAGACAATTGTGGCAGACGTTTTGCAGACTTTAAGGGGCAAAATAAAGTTGACGGTAGTCAATGGATCGCAGCCAATAATCAATGTTTTTTCTAAATATCGCCGTCTTTCTGCCTCATTCAGATGTGCTATGTTCTTAGTCATGACTGTTCGCTAGCTAACTATGAAAGCTAACTTACTAAACACTGGAATTAGAAAATACTACTTTTAAAAAGTTTAAATTTGAAGAACCTATCAATAGAAAACAATACAGTTAATATATAACCGATATTGTTATTATTATATGATTACTATATATTATTATGAAGGGCTTACAAGCTACTATTGGGTACAAAAACCGTATAATACAATAGGAATACTGGTTGAGTCGGTCACAAAGATGGCGGCAGGCTTCACGGAAGTGACGTCTTTGGGACCCATGAATAATGCCTTTCTGCACGTTAACTGTATGAAAAACTCTGTTGATAGTGATGTTGCCTAGCAACGCTGTTTGCTTGCGTGCAGCACCCACAGTTAAGATACTGTCGAGTTCAGTTTGTCGCTAAGTAGTTGACCATACTGTGCCTTATACATTTCCAATGCTTAAATCATCATTGTTCGACCTGTATGTGAGGCATTATGTGCATACTTAATGAAAGTAAGGGTTTTCATGAAGTTGCTTCTGTAATAGATCGTGTATTAATACCAAATTTTGGGCTACCTGCTCGTGCTATTAGTAGTGATTAGCATGATGCTAAGCGGAGATTTAGCTATGTTCTGTTCTTATGTTGATACGCTGTAATAAAGATGGGTTCAATCCTGTTAAGATTTCGACTGGATGAGATATGAATGAGATCCATGTTGCCTAGTGTAATGTCCACTATTGTATGTATCTAGTAATATTAGTTGTGTAATTGTTATTGTGTAGCATAACTCATGGTAATGTAATTCAGTGCAGTGCTAATTAGTCCCCATAAATTAGACTGCTTGGTAACTCAGTGAATAATACGTGCCCTTCTTAGATTGTTGTTTGCCAGCCATCAACACAACAGAAGACTTAACATTTTTAGTTTTTAATGCGATTGGGAAGATGAGCAAATTAACGTGACTACCGTTGAAAAGGGGGGCGTGGCCGGAGCAGAGTTCAGCGCAGACGTGACATTTTCTGACCGCTTTTGTTCTTTAATTAATGTTTGTTCATTGTTGCGATCGTTGTTGTGTTTATTTGAAAGAAATTCAGTCTTACAGGGTAAAATAAAGGGGGTTTTGGGCGATTTTGATGCACAAAATTATGTTTCCGTTTGAAAAGTTGCAATTCCGTTTTCAGTGGTCCATTCCGTTTCAGATGGTCCATTCCGCGTATTCCGTCCGTTTTCCGTTTTCGCGGAAAACTATTGGCCCTACAACGGTGCATATCGTTGGCCTGACGGTGTGAGCCAACGCTGGCCCTACGACATTTTGGCCGCTGGCCTAATGTTGGCCCAACGTTGGCAAATAGGAGTGAGTGTCGGGTTTTGGTTGGCTTTTAACCAATTGCCAACGTTGGCTTAACCAATTGCCAACGTTGGCTTAACCAATTGCCAACGTTGGCTTATAACCAATTGCCAACGTTGGCTAATAACCAATTGCCAACTTTAGCTTATTTTTGTTAAACCAAAGCTATTTTTCGCTTTCTATGATCTTACAGAAGTCCACCCGATGTCTATTCAATGTCATAATTCAATAATTCAAATCAGGATAAGGTGTTACAATGTCCCATAATCCAAGGACGGTCATACTTCTTGCCACCACAGTTAATGCATCCAAAAACTTAAACCAACCTATCGTAACGCGACCTATCCCGCGGGCCACCAAAAAAATCCGCTTAACAAATATGTTTTTATCAATATAAATATGGTTTAATGAATCAACCTTACATATTTCAGAAGTGACAGGTGTGTAAACAATGCATGAAGTCTTGTTTGACCCTCAGCAGGAACATCTCTTACCGTATTTTCCGATTTGTTTTGTACAGTCGCGAATGGCAACAAAGGCACGGCCCGTAAGGAATTTAAACAGACAGCAGTTACCTACAGGTAAAAATAATTTATTGTTGGCAACACGCAAGCAAAGACAAAACAAGCGAACACACAAATAAATTAGTCTTGGTAGGCTAGTCCGCATCAGAGCCGCCATCCATGCTGCTGCTGCTGCTGCTGTCGCTGGACACCGGATCACCAGCCGTAGAGATAGCTCAGCTGCTAACTAAATGACAGGTAGCTAGCCAGCTAACAAAATCAGCGTAGACAAGAATGTGAATTCTGCGCCTGCTTGCGTTACCTAGTCGATAGTGCTACGTCTTATGTGGTTAATTAACGATACGGTTCCTACCTTTACTGATAAATGTGGATCAAAAGTTTAAATAACTTGTTGAAAATTGAAATGACTCGCTACAGTCAGAAAAAGGTGACGAAGGCAGTTCACAATATCTGCTAACGGTTTTTAATTTTAAAATAAGCTCGTGCTATTTGTATTGTTACGCAGTGATACAGAAATATATTCTGAAAGTGTTTACAGAGACGCGGAATCACAATGTCTGGCCACCAGTACGCTATATGCTTTTAATACTCATGTTTATCTTAACAAAAAAAACACAGGATTGACTACCAATATGCCCCGCAGAAAAAGGTGGAATGGTTAAAAAAAAAAAAAAAAAACACACAATCAAAATGTTGGGCAGCTGACGTTGAGCCAACATGAACCCAACGTCAACTGCCCAACCAATTGCCTTTTTATATTAATGTTGGGCAGTTGACGTTGGGTCAATGTTGGCCCAACGTTGGAATTCCAACTCCAACTGTAAAAAACACAGAGTTGGAATTCCAACCTTGGGCCAACGTTGAACCAACGTGAACTGTCCAACCGTTGCATTTTGACGAGACTGCTGACGTTGGTTCAACGTTGGCCCAAGGTTGGAATTCCACCGCCAACCTTTCCAACCAGTCGCCAACCAATGCCGCAGTTGGGCCAACGTGTGCTTGCTATCTGGGTAAGAGCTCTGGTTCCAAGACACAAAAAAGCCAGGAACCAGGTCTGATGGCCCATCAACCTAAACAATTCATAGATCCCAAGTGACGTCACTGTGTCTAAGCGCCGCCATCTTTGTGACCGAAAGTCTAGCTGAGCGCCATTCACAACATAGACACAGTCGGTCCAAACCCACAGAAAGTTAAAAATGCCCGGCATATGTTGTGCTGATGGATGCGACACCAGTCGCGAAAATAACCCAAATAAACAATATAATTGTATACCAAAAGATTTAGATCGGCGGAATAAATGGTTAGCTATAAATGGTTGGCTGCAAATTAGGAGAGACAAGTAGCAGCAGCTAACTCCCGATTGTACAATCCACACTTTGTATTTTCCTGCACCACTATCCATGGAGATGTTGATTTTGTGTTCAAAGCCTGGGAGTGACTGACATGTTAAGTGAAATGCAGCACGTTACTACAATCGTGAACAATTGCTGTGCCTTATCAGAGCTACACCCTCCTGACTAAGCTAGTGTGCTAATAGTTAGCATGCTGCTAGCGAACTTTTCTAAAGACTTTAGCTACACCTAGTTAGCCCACATTGACACTCTTACCCACCACTAAAATAAATCGGTTGATAACCGCTGTTTGAGTAACGTACATGTCCTGTGATGAAATACATGTGTTGTCTCCAGATGCCATTTATTGCCACAATCGCTGTGCCTTATCAGAGCTAAACTCTCCTGGCTACGCTAGAGCGCTAATAGTTAGCTAACTGCTAACGAACTTTACTAAAGGCTGTAGCTACTACACCCACATTTGGCACTCTTCACCACCACTTAAATAAATCGGTTTATCGCTGTTTGAGTAACTTAGATGTTCTGTGATGACATACATGTGTTTTGCCTCCAGAAGCCATTTATTGGTGTCGTTCACCCATCCTTGCAACTGCATATTGATATGCATCTGTACTCTTGAAAGCCTTCAGGCCATCTCCGGTGTATGGGGATGGCTAGTGTACAAGATACATGTATAAGTCGGGAACAGACAATTGTGGCAGACGTTTTGCAGACTTTAAGGGGCAAAATAAAGTTGACGGTAGTCAATGGATCGCAGCCAATAATCAATGTTTTTTCTAAATATCGCCGTCTTTCTGCCTCATTCAGATGTGCTATGTTCTTAGTCATGACTGTTCGCTAGCTAACTATGAAAGCTAACTTACTAAACACTGGAATTAGAAAATACTACTTTTAAAAAGTTTAAATTTGAAGAACCTATCAATAGAAAACAATACAGTTAATATATAACCGATATTGTTATTATTATATGATTACTATATATTATTATGAAGGGCTTACAAGCTACTATTGGGTACAAAAACCGTATAATACAATAGGAATACTGGTTGAGTCGGTCACAAAGATGGCGGCAGGCTTCACGGAAGTGACGTCTTTGGGACCCATGAATAGGCCAGGAGCCGCCTTGATGGTTGTAACCTGGTGCTGTGTAAACTAGCTTGTGGGTGTTGAATTGGTATTTTTTTTGTTCAGCCACTTAACATTTTATAGTGTATTCATATCTATTTATGTCATATCATGCCTCTTACCTCATATTCATTGTACTTATATATCTTATCATGTCTTACCTCATTCATAACCTCTATTGCTACCTTCACCTGTACCTGTATCATATCTGCACTAATGACCAACTATTGCTGCCAATGTTACTACTGCTCATACCCCATATATCTTGTACTGTCATATCATACTGTATACATCCCATCTATTTATTTTTATATTACCACTATGCAGAATACTCTGCACTCTTCTGCTATGGTTCCTTTGGTTAGATTCCGTTGCATTGTACTTATATCATATCAACATCAGCAATGATCTCACCTGGTCTGCCCACACTGACAAGGTGGTCAAAGCTGCCCGAAAACGCCTCTTCTTCCTGAGGAGACTCAGGAAGTTTGGCATGAATCCAGACATCCTCACCAACTTCTATAGATGCACTATAGAAAGCATCTTGACTGTTAGCATCTCAGTGTGGTTTGGAAGCTGCACAGCCATGGACCGTAAGGCCCTACGCAGTGTGGTCAGATCGTTGAGTTCATCATCGGCAGGAAACTCCCATCCCTTCAGGACATCTACCTTAAAAGATGCCTCCGAAGAGCTGGCAGGATCCTAAAAGACTGTCATCACCCATCCTTCAGACTGTTCACCCTGCTGCCTTCTGGTAGGCGGTTCCGAAGTGTCCGGTCTCGCACCCGCAGACTGGAGAACAGTTTCTACCCTAAGGCCATCAGACTCCTAAATGAACAATAATGCACTCCTCACTTTACACTTGCCACTTTACTCTTCACTGGCTCACTTTTACTGCTGTTTGCACTACTTTCTCAGTCCAGCTCATGTTCAGTTTAGCTCATGTAGGTTGTTTATCTGTTTAGTATCTGTTTAATATGTGTATTTATGTTTAGTATCTATGGTAGTGTGGTATGGTGTCCTGTCTTAAGCATTTCAGTGCCCAGTCCAACTCTGTTGTTCTGTGTATCTGACAATAAAAGAGTTGACTTGACTTGACTTGACTAGTACCTGTATCATATCTGCGCTAATGACCAACTATTGCTGCCAATGTTACAACTACTCATACCCCATATATCTTGCGCTGTCATATCATACTGAATACAAATGCTATACAATACATTATCTGTAAGGTTGTGAGTGTGCAGTGGTAATGTAAGTTGATATTGATTATGTTTTTATTCAGTCACACACAGTAACAACAAACAAGTTCAACACAAATAATAATACATTCAAAGTGACTGAAAAGGCACAAGCTGAAGCATAATGCTTGTATTTAAGCCTGTCCTGTTTGACCAATTTAAGCTACCCATCAACATATGCATTTTTATTTTATTTTTTACAAGTAATACATGTAATGGAAATAAAAAAACAAACAAAAGAATTGCCTCCAAAAAGTTAGTCACAAGAAGAGCAATGAAGCAAGATCCCAAATAAACAGCACAAAATCCTGCATACATTATGGACACTTGTAGCCCTCAAAAATTGCTTTAGCTACCATCCCTTTGAAAACAAAAAATGTCTTACACTTTCTTAAGATTATGTTAGCATCATTCCATAATGAAATTCCAACAACAGATCTACATCTCCTTTTAATTAATTTTTTGGCATTTGGTAAATTTACAGACATCTCTGAGATTATATTTTGTCTCTTGAAATGAGAAAAACCTTTGTATGCTGACTGATTTGGTTTGATTTAGCTCGATACATTATTTGTATTATTTTATAATATACCAGATCATTAAATTTCATAACAAATGATTTCATAAACAATGGGTTAGTGGGTGCATAATAATCAACCTTATTTATTATCCTTATGGCTCGTTTTTGTAAAATAATGATTTCATTGACAGTTGTTTTATATGTCAATCCCCAGACTTCCACACAATATGATATGTAGGGAAGTAGAAGTGAACAGTAAATAATATGTAAGGCCTTATAGTTTAACATGCTTCTTGATTTGTACAAAATTGCTATCATCTTAGAGATCTTTCCTTTGATATAATAAACATGTGGTTTCCATGTTAATTTATGGTCAATGACCACTCCTAGAAATGTTATCTCGGTCACTCGTTCAGCATCACTTATTTTTAATTGAATGTCCTTACCTTTCGATTTCCAAAGACCATGAATTAGTTTTTTATTTTTCTATTGAGTGACAATCTATTAACATCAAACCAGGTTTTGAGGATTTCTAAATCTCTTTCAATAGAAGTCAAGAGTTGCTGTAGATTATTACCCGAACAGTAGGCTAAAATGTTTGTATCAGTTGGATTCGTAGAGCGTAATAAATTACATTGCATGACCGTGTGGCTATTTGTCTCTGTTTTGTTATTGTTGTTGTTACCGACCACGAGAATGAGTAAGATCTTTAATAAAAGTCTCAACAACGTTTATAGGTTACGTGTAGCTATTTGTTTTGTCTTTGAATGAGTTGTCGTCTTTATAGTTCGCGTCCTAAGTGAAGCGCGCTTCATTCATAAAGTGGCGACTCTCGCCCACTCGAATTGTGCCTGATTCGCGTGAAGCGAATGGCGACTCTCGCACATGCGAATTGTACCCGTTCGCAGACAAGACCTTAGCTCATGTCTGACCAGCTGATTTTGTTAGCTTGCCAACGCTAGCTGTCACTTTCCGGTTTGACGGATTTCAAAATAAATGTCTGCGGTTTGCACTACATATCGACTGCTGTAGTTTGTTAAAGTATGTCTGTAGCTTGTTTATTTACTCACAATTACTTTGTCGAGTTTACTATTTGCTCACAATTAGTTTGTTACATTTACAAATAGGGATTTAAATACTAGATTCGCAAAATTGCACATGTACGCATACACGTGGAAAGAGTGATAGGCCTGTTGCGGAATAAACATGTAATTCTGTCAGAGAAGATACCAATCTCCTACTTGGTGAGTTCTGGATCTGAGACAACAACAATAGATAAAATAACTACAGTGTGTTGCGCTCTAACCAACATGTGCACCTCTGTTGTACCTTTTGAGTAAATGTATGTAATGACAATAGACACTTCAGTCTAGAATAAAATAACAGAACTGATTTTATTAAGCTGTTTATACATTTCTTCTAGAACAGTTTATTTCATAAAAATGTGTTTAAAGTTCATCACAGCAATGTAAAGAGAAAATATTGTTTTTAATGTACTGTACACAAAGGGACAGAGGAAGATTTCATATTTTATGACCAATAATAATTAAACCATGTTACTTTAAAATCATCTTTTATGTGTCATACTTGTATTTGGTTGGGTTCACATTAATACCATTTGTTCGGAATTTAAACAATTCACTGAGTCATCATCATGAGTATTTTTTAGCACACTTAAGATCCATAAAAAAAAGTGTTGGGTTTGAGTGTTTTTAGAGTGCAGGGTTTGCTAAGTTGCTAGTTAGGGGTCCTGAGGCATCAACTGAATCCTCAGGCTATGCTATGGGGTCCTGAGCCTCCACTGGATCCTGGAGTGGCAGCCTTTCGCCTGGCTGGGCCCTGGGATGACAGCCGACCACGGGCTGCTTGTCGTCCACGGGCTACTTGTCGTCCACAGGCTCCAGTTGTCTTGGTCCTGGGATGACAGATGGTATCTATTTCAGTCATGTTGGTTTGGGTGATCGGCATTGCTGATGGGCATGGCCTTGAGTTCAGTTTTCCCACAAGCTCTGGGAGGATGGCTCTGTAAAATAAGGCTCTGGATTTTGACCTCAGTAGCAGTAGCCTTGGTTGTAAACCCAGTGCTCAGAGGGTAACAGATGCTTCTGATGAGACTAGGTGATGGACTCTCCAGAGGTGTACAACAAACAGCTTTCATGCGTGAGGCTGTAACTCTGCCAGCCCTATATCTGTGCCAGACTTTGCTCTTAGACTGTCCTCTTGTCTGCTGTTCAATTGTGTCAGCTTGCCTTTGATTAATGTCAACTTCTATAGCACTGCAATGTAAAAGTAACTCATCACTTGCCATGGATAAACACTGTTCGTCAAACAGCTCACTCAGGGGCTGGGATGTACTTGTATTTGTACCTGGAGCATAGAGCTCAGCATAGTCTGGCAAGACAGAGAGTAAGGCCGCTTTGTCACCAGCGGCATTTAACTGACTAAAAAAGGAAGCCATCTCCTCATCGGTTGACTCGGACACATCAGGTAGCCTTTTCGCCTTATATTCAGTTGACGATCCTTCAAACAGTGCGGTGTCCAACTTGCGGTTGACTGTGCCTTTGGAGTGAAAATCAATTTTTTCTACCTCAAGGTACTTTGGTTCCGTTCCACCTGGCAATAGCCAATAAGCTGGTTGTTGGGTCACCGTCTTTGTGTCTGAGTGTTACAGCTGCCTTCACTGCAAAAAGGACCGCTCCAACATGGCTGCAAGTCTCCCCTTTAGTAGAGTAAAGTAGATAGAGAAACATATAAGCAATTTGTAGTATAACCAGCAAACACATATGACAGGGGTTGCAGGAATATGTATCACACAACATAAATACAAAGACAATGTACAACACTGAACCATCAGCACCTAGTCCTGCCATGCATGTACAGTGGGCAGCCAGGATTAAGCCATCCTCTTGGGCAATCACCCATGGCTTCAGGGGTGGGGCACTCAGCTTCTGACTGTGCCTCACCTGTGATAAGAACACAAATTGTGTGGTAGTTATGTCACTTTTTCTAGCATAACAAGTGTAGCTGGAGACTGCTCTGGTCTAGCAGCAAGTTACATCTCATGTACTGACTAACGTTAGCTAGCATGCATTGGCATTGCATTAAGCCTAGCCTAGGTTTGTGTAGCTATTTTTGCCCAACTCTTGTAGGCTGTGTAGCTAAAGCTTTCACTGAAAGCATACCAGCTGAGCTTTCATAATGGTAGATTGATAGATAGATGGATACTTTATTGATCCCGAGGGAAGTTTAGGTCATCCATAGTAGTTTATACACTTACTCACAGCACAGGCATACAAACATAAATCACATACACATAGGGCTTATACGCTACCTCACAGACATACATACATAAATCACATACACATAGGTATGTCATGTAGCTCGCCAACGATAACATTAGCTAGCTACCCTAGGTAACGTTAGGGTGACAAGACATCCTCTTTTACCTGGACATTTTGCCCTGTCGGATATTTGTGTTTCACAAACTAGTTATTACGACCTTGCAAGTTTTGGAAAGGGTATGTCTCTCACGTCAGCGCGAGCTCTGACTGTAGAGAGAAATGGCTCTGATAGACCGCAGTGTTGCCAGATGTATGATATTTCTAAACTCTGTCGTGGGGGCGAGGTCCCGCGACGAAGTGTCCTCTTTTTCACAAACTCAAATCTGGTCACCCTAGGTAGCGTTAACGTTAGCTAGTCAACTTATGCTAGCGAAAAGACAACGTTTTTGTTGTTTGTTTTAGCAAATTGACAACCATTGCAATATATTAAAAACACATATTTACATACCTTTGCTGTCACGACGATGTTCAAGGTCGATGATGATGATGTTGGTGGCACAAACGTTAAAATATCGCTCACTTTGCCAGAGATGAAGTAATTGTACGAGTCTAGTGACTTGTATGCCTTCAGTGACTGTCCCGTATACGCCGAAGCAGTGTTGATCAGATAATTGTATATGTCACCATATTCAATCAATGGTAAATGTAATGGGTCTTTACTCATATCTTCAACATCAATTTCGTAAGGATCCACTCCTCCAACCAAACGTAATTTATCCGCATATCTCAGGTTATTTACTGAAGCCATCGTACTTTCTATTTCTATTGCTATCTCACTATCTATCTCTCTCTCACACACACACACACACACACTATCTATATATCTATCTATCTATCTCTCTCTCTCTATCTATCTATCTCTCTCTCTATCTATATATCTCTCTCTCTCTAACTATCTATCTATCTCTCTCTCTATATCTCTATCTGTCTATCGCTCTCTCACTATATCGCTCTCTGTCTCTGTCTCCCTCTATCTGCGACTCAAATCTCTCAACACTGGGCTATCTACTATCTAGCTACGTGGGGGGTGGAGCTTTCTATGTCTACAAAATGGCCGCGGCAGGCTATTGTGACGCTGATCGAATAAGGTCAATATTCTGAAAGTGTTTACAGAGACACGGAATCACAATGTCTGGCCACCAGTAGGCTATACTTTTAATACTCATGTTTATCTTAATAAAAAAAAACACAGGATTGACTACCAATATGCCCCGCGGAAAAAGGTGGAATGGTTAAAAAAAAAAAAAAAAAAAAAAAAAAAACACAATCAAAATGTTGGGCAGCTGACGTTGAGCCAACATGAACCCAACATCAGCTGCCCAACCAATTGCCTTTTTATATTAATGTTGGGCAGTTGACGTTGGGTCAATGTTGGCCCAACGTTGGAATTCCAACTCCAACTGTAAAAAACACAGAGTTGGAATTCCAACCTTGGGCCAACGTTGAACCAACGTCAACTGTCCAACCGTTGCATTTTGACGAGACTGCTGACGTTGGTTCAACGTTGGCCCAAGGTTGGAATTCCACCGCCAACCTTTCCAACCAGTCGCCAACCAATGCCGCAGTTGGGCCAACGTGTGCTTGCTATCTGGGTAGGCCTCAAACAAAAGATCCTGTTCGCTTCTAAACATGCTGACACAGAAGTGAAATACAATGCAAACACAGTCCAAGACATTTTCCTGCACACAATATACCAGGGCCTCTGCCATAAACATGATGACATACGTCGAGAACTTAAACCAATGCTCTCAGACAGTGGTGTGACTGATGAGATGATCCTAAAACAAATGATGAAAATAACAAACACTGAGAATGAGAGACAGAGACGTCTAGGCACAAGCGCGCGACAAAAACACATAAATGTGAATAGCACACAGCTTGACGTTGCAGCTGCACAAGACAGTAGTGCAAGGAAAGATTCCTCAGATAAAAAGCCTATGGCTGATGCACTCCAACAATTAACTGAGAAAGTGGAGAAGTTGATGAACAAAGTTGAACTAATGCAGAAGCCCTTGCAGGCTCAACAGTCAGAATCCTGCCACCCCTGCCATGTTAAAGTAGACCAAAAGAGAAGTCAATCATACAGTTGTACTAAATGCCTTGAACTGAACCGCCAAGGTTGCACCCACTGTTTTCACTGTGGCGAAGATGGCCACAGAGCAGTAGGCTGCCTGAAGAAGCCTAAGCGTCAGGAAAACTGGAGCCGGTCTCTGCCTTGGGACAAGCAGTGACCGGGTTTCACATTCAGTCTCACCTGCGCCCGCACCATGCTGCTGCACGGGACACACACAGTTTTGAGAATTGCAAATCTCAGCCAGTTCAAGTGGATTAAAAACAAACAGATCACAAAGAACCAATACCTCCTCAACCCCCTCTTTCCTTACCCACCCAAATGAGTAGGCGTCTAGCGAAGTTCGTTGGAGCCAAAGCTCTTGTGCGATGTAATCTAAGTGGCTTGACAGTCAATGCCTTACTAGACACAGGAGCTCAAGTGAGCATGATTGACAGATGCTGGAAGGAGAAATATTTACCCGGCGCATCAGCTAGGCCCCTCAGTGAAATATTTGATGACAAGGAAGAGCTAGAGGTTCATGCAGTTAATGGAGACATTCTCCCTTTTGATGGCTGGACGATATCACAGTCAACCTGTGTGGAAATGACCACTTTAGCCAGCCCATTATGGTGCCTTTCCTCATAAGTAGCGTTCCACTTGAACAGCCGATACTAGGATTCAATGTGCTTGAGGAAGTAGTTCAAAGTAGGCCAGCAGAACTTGCCACAGCGCTCACTACTCTCCTATGTGATGCAATATCAATCCCGAAAGAGAAGGTCAAGGCGCTAGTGAACTTCATCCAAGCCGGCAAGACCTCCGTACATCATGGACGTCTGAGAACAGGCGCTTATGACACTGTCATCCCAGCTAGACAAGTAGCTTGGGTTAGATGCCAGGTCCCACTTAATATCGATCCATCAGACACTCTCCTTCTTTTTGAACCTGATGAAACTAATACACACCTGACAGAGTTAGAAATTGAAGAAGGCCTGTTAGAAATAAAGAATGCCAAGAGACCTTATGTCACAATACCAGTGAAAAATAACATGAAACATTCTGTCACTATATCAAGGAAGACAGCCCTGGGTAGTGTCCAGACTGTGACGAAGGTGATTGAGACAGATTCACAAGAGAGGCCTAAGCCAAGAACAGTAGTTAGTGCAGCACCAACATCAGCTGCTAAATCTAGTCCAACCTTGTGGCAGCCTCCTGTGGACCTTAGCCACCTTAGCGGAGGGGAACAAGAGAAAGTCAAAAAGATGCTATGGGAAGAATCAGTTGCTTTTGCTGAAGATAACCATGATATAGGATGTATTCCTAGCTTGCAAATGTCAATCACACTCAAAGACGACATCCCTGTGCAGAGAACTTACTCTTCCGTCCCTAAACCATTATTTCAAGAGGTGAAGGAGTATATACAAGATCTGTTGATGAAAGGCTGGATTGTGAAATCGAAGTCCCCTTATTCTTCTCCAGTAGTTTGTGTCCGTAAGAAAGATGGCACGCTCCGCCTCTGCATAGATTATCGTCTGTTGAATCAGAAGACCATCCCTGATCGACATCCACTACCTAGGATACAAGACCTGACTGACACGCTTGGTGGCTATTCCTGGTTCAGCATCCTTGACCAAGGCAAGGCCTATCATCAAGGCTTCATAGCCAAAGACTCCAGACACGCCACAGCTTTCATTACTCCCTGGGGGCTGTACGAATGGATAAGGATCCCCTTTGGTTTATCTAACGCGCCAGCAGCCTTCCAGCGGAGGTCCTCTGCGAGATGATTGCTGTATCCCCTATCTCGATGACGTCCTGTGTTACGCTAAAACATTTGACGCACATGTGGAAGGGGTCCGCAAAGTCCTCCAGGCTCTACAGAAACATGGGGTGAAGCTAAGGCCTGAAAAGTGTGAGCTCTTTAGACAGGAAGTGAGATACGTTGGCCGTCTTGTGTCAGAACATGGAGTGAGGATCGATCCTAAAGACCTGGAAGCAGTGCGGTCGCTAGCCAGCAGAAAACCACAGACTGTTGGAGATGTGAGGAAGCTCACCGGGTTCCTGGGCTACTACCGTTCCTACATCCAGGACTTTTCACGAATAGCAAAACCCATCTATGAGCTACTTCAAGTCAAATCTGAACAAACAGCTCCAGTGCATGGTAAAAGCAAAGGCCCACAATTGCCCTCCCGAGCACCTGTGGGTTGGGCTGCCAAACACCAACAGGCCCTTGAACAGCTAATTTCACCGCTTGTTAGCCCCCCGATATTAGGGTATCCAGACTTTAAAGAGGACATATTATGCAAAAACTCACTTTTTGCGGGCTTTAGTGATCATATTTGGGTCTCTACTCTTCGTATAAACACTCCAAGCGCGGAAAAAAACCATCCATCCGTTTTCTAAGTCAGTACAGATACTTTTTTGGCAAGAAACACAAGGCTGCTGTGAGCTGTTTGGTTGGCTCTCCTAATGTGACGTGAGGTTAGGAAAATTTGCATGGAACCACTCCCACCTTTCAAGTCCACACCCTCTAAATTAGTTGAAGATCCGCCATCTTTGATCAACCGTTTTTCGTACGAGACTGGAGCAGAAGATCGCCATGGCTAGCAAAATGTCCCACATGAAGTGTTGTGTAGTTGGCTACAAACAGTTGATCTTGGACAGTACAGAGCTGGATTCGCCAGCAAACTTCGTGTGACAGAGGTTTCTGTACCTACTATCCGTGTGGAGTCAGCAGATGGAGATGTAAGTACTTAAAAAAAATCGTTTCTGAGCAGTTAAGCATGAACTAGCATATATGTTCTTATTTTGCCATTTAGCCTAAGCTAACGTTACTGCTCCACCTGGTTAAAATGTTTCTCTCCATTCCATAGAGCAAAGCAGTGCACCGCCGATCGATTCATTTTATACCTTGATCATTTCTGAAAGTAATCCTTGTTAAAATGTTGTCTAGCAGGGTTGGAAATTAACTTGAAAAACATCGTGGTGATTGTCGAGACTGAAAATTAGCCTATGTTATCCACAATGGATGCGGCCAGCATGCCCTTGGTTTGCTGTTGTAGCCCTACCGCGTATATCTCCCAAAAGTACACAATTTATAGTTGAGGTGAAACAACTGATTAGTGCCTATACTCTAACAAAAGATGAATCTCAAGACGTATCCTGTTATCAGGATATACCTTGAACATTTCTGAAAGTAATGCTTGGTGGTGCTGATTTTGTATTGTTACATGTTGTCGTGTTTCTGTCGCAGTTAAGCATGAACTAGCATGTTATTATTTTGCCATTTAGCCAAAGCTAGCGTTACTGCTCCACTTGGTTGGAATGTTTCTCTCCATTCCATAAAGTAAAGCAGTGCACCGCCGATCGATTCATTTTATACCTTGATCATTTCTGAAAGTAATCCTTGCTAAAATGTTGTCTAGCAGGGTTGGAAATTAACTTGAAAAACATCGTGGTGATTTTCTATTTGTTTACACCTTGTCGAGTCTGAAAATGATCCACAATGGATGCGGCCAGCATGCCCTTGGTTTGCTGTTGTAGCCCTACCGCGGATATCTCCCAAAAGTACACAATTTATAGTTGAGGTGAAACAACTGATCAGTGCCTATACTCTAACAAAAGATGAATCTCAAGACTTATCCTGTTATCAGTCTGTAGGCTTTGTAGCTGTTGAATGAAAACTTTGTATTACAAGTGGGTCATAAATGTTGTGCTTCATCTGAAGTAAGGTTTCAAAATGTAACCCATTTCTCCACCCCCTTCTTTTTCCTCCTTCAGGCTTCAGTACAGTCACTACTGCTTCCGGCAACAAGAGAAATTGGTTGTCAACCAGATCCTCCAGAGATACGAAAACACACTGTTGGTACACAGCTATCTCTAAGGACTCTTCAGCCTCATTTCAAAAGTGAAGGTACATAGATTGATCTCTCACAAATGTTTTGATCAGGTTTACCATCTAGCTATTGCACCAGTTAATGCTTGAATTTGTACTACAGAAAGGATGTAACAATTAATCGATTTGTTTATATTCAAAATGTATGTTCAAGGTGTACAGGCTACTGTGTCCAGGAAAGACTGTTGTGTTGGCACGTCCACTGTTCCCCTCACTGCCCTGACGCCTGTCCTAACTTCAACACCTGTAAAGGGACCTCGTCTGAAGGAGGTGGAGGAGGAGGATGAACTTGATCTTGAGGACAGCTCATCAATAGTGACATGTCAAGGGCTGGATAGCACCTATGATACTACCAATACCATCATTTCAGACCTTTCGTGAGTAGCTCAAATATCTTTGTCTGTGTACAAGTTTTCGTGCTATGCGTCATGGCTTATATCATGTATTCTATTTATTTACAGAGATGTGGAAACAACTCCAATCCATGAGGTGAAGAAATACATTGTTTATGAGACCTGCCTTATGGAGCTGTTCAGGGTGTGCCCTATGTGCCAGCGCCCATGCACCATTCAATCAAGACGGCTCGGGACATTCATCTCGGTGGTGCAGCAGTGCCCCCATTGTGAGTACCGCAGGACTTGGGACAGCCAACCACTCCTCAATAACACGCCAGCCGGCAATCTTCAGCTCTCTGTGGCAGTCTATGTCAGTGGAGCCTCATTTTTCAAAATGCAAAGGGTAAGTGAATTTGGTCATAATTGTTGAATAAAGCATGAAGTGCTAAACAATACCTATAAGAATTACCAGCTCCAGACACAATTACAGGAATGTTTACAACAACCCTTTTTGTCATCTATGTCCACATTCAGGTCTTCCGGGCTATGCACCTGCAAGTGTTTCTGTACGACACCTTTCGTCGGCATGCACGTACATATGTTGAACCTGCCATTATCACCAAATGGAAGGCTTCTCAGGATGACATGCTGCTGCGCCTTAGTGGGGAAAATACCATAATTGGTGGCGACATGAGAGCCGACTCTCCAGGTATTTGAATAATGCACAGAAATTAGTATATGATAAAATACCATAGGAGGGTTACTTTTAAGATTATACAATGTTTTCATAGGCCACTCTGCGAAATTTGGTAGCTACACAGTGATGGACCTGAAAACCAACAATGTGATAGATGTCCAGTTGGTTCAGGTGAGTGGGAATTGATCAAACTGTAAGTTGCTTTTTTACACTACAACTTACAAATTTGCCCATGTGGCACCTTTTACATTTAGTCATTTAGCAGGCGCTTTTATCCAAAGCCACTTACAAGGGAGAATAACATTCAAGCTATATTGCAACAGAGACATTAGTGTAACAATAAATAAATACTGCGAAGTAGTGCTAAGTAACTAACCCCTTAGGGAGCATTTACTTATGGACACATGCATCTGATTGTTTTCATAGAGCAACGAGGTAGGCGGCAGCTACCACATGGAAAAGGAGGGCCTGAAGAGAAGCCTTGCATTGTTGGAGGAGCGCAGGGTGACCCTTGACTGCATAGTGACAGACCGACACCCGCAAATACAAAAGTTCTTGAGGGAAACTGGCATCAACCAGTACTATGATGTCTGGCACATGGAGAAAGGTATATTTTTTGAGTGTTATTTTACATATTATCAACACACCTCTAAATGGTTCATGCCAAGACATTCAGTGGGTTGGGTCCAGCCTGCGTAGGGCTAAATGTGAGGTGTCTGCCTTGGCTGTCTTGTAACTTGTTGTATTTATGGTCAAATTCATAATCTAAAGTAATTTGAATTTTAGGAATTTCAAAGAAACTGGATAAGAGCAGCAAAAAAAAAGAATGTCTGAAGCTAAAGGTGTGGTTGCGGGCCATAAGGAATCACATGTACTGGACTGCAGCAACCTCCACAACAGGACCAGAGAGAGTGGCGAAATGGACCTCCATCCTCAATCATATCCGGGATGTCCACACGCACGATGACCCCAGTTTTCCAGCCTGTCTACATCCAGTTCGCAAAAGCCGTGACAAGAAAAAATGGCTGACAGCAGGTATCTTTGTCATATTTAGGATTCAAACACTTCAAACACATGGCATAACTCATTTATAGTTAGCATTGAAAAATAGTCAGTGTATGGATTCAACTAATTTCTTTAGTGGCAACTGTTGTCATATCATTTTTTCACGGTTTAATAATTATTTTTGTCTGTTTTAGGAACTCCAGCGTTCTATGAGCTGGAGAAGGTGCTGAGTAGCAAAAGGGTCCTCAAGGACATTGCCAAACTTAGCCCCCACTTCCAGACCTCATCATTAGAGTCGTTTCACAGCGTCATCTTGCAATTTGCTCCTAAAAATGTAGTGTTTCCATTCCTTGGGATGCTTTGCAGGTAAAGGAAATTATCATGTTGGAATGTTCTAATCCTCAATACAACCAAAACCAAAGAACTCACAGTTGACTTTAGGCACACTCTTACCATCAAGGAAGAGGTACAGAAGCATCACAAGTAGAACATCACGCTTTTAGGAATAGTACCTATCTACAAGCTATACGCCACCTGAACATGCACTAATCACTTTATGGTCTACCTCACTTTGCACTTTTGCACTACTGTACTTACTGCTGCAATTCTCTGTCAACCATTCATGTGTTATTTATGTGCCGTTTTTGGCTTTTTGTCTTATGTTGTGTTGTTATTATTGCTGTGTGATATATGTGAGCATAACCAAACACATTCCTATCAACTGTATTTTTATATTGTTGAAATGGCTATAATAATAAGCTTGAACTTGAACCTATCTTTACTGTACAAGACTCTACTGGCTGCTCTACATTACAATGAGAATGCTGATCGAGACCAGGCCACCTCATCCTCTGGAAAACCTCTCTACAGGATGCATTTCCCAAAGGCCAGGAAGGGAGAGTGCAGAGTGAAAGCCATCAAAACCGAGACAACATTTGGTAAGTTATAAAAAAATGTTTAGTATTCAACAATAACACCTGTACATTTAGCATACTATTGCACTTCAGTATCTTCACGCCAAATAAAACAATAAATCAGTAAAAAAATTAACAATTAAATAATTGAGAAACGATACATATTTACATAATTGTTTGTGATTGTCAAATATTGCACAGAATATGTGGAAGACTTGATGGGCTTCATCATGGGGCCAGTCTTTGAAGACCCAGCAGCATACAGGGATGACCTTCTGAAAATCCACATCCCTCCGGACCTGTGTTCGGAGTTCGAACATCCAGAGAAGGAGGAGGTGATCGCCAGCTATGTGTCTCGCTTCAATCCAGGGGAGGCAGTCTGAAACCCACATATTCTCCTTGGCTGTCAGGAAACTGTCGACGAACACGGTGGACCACACACGACGGGATGACAACCCTTATTTTGCGTCCAAGGAATCCCCAACACCAACTCACAAAGTTTCTGTAGGCAAGATACCTGTAACGACTAAAAGTAATATTGTATTGGTTAGTAAGTGAAATAGTTCTGTCAGATTGTCACATTTCCTGGTGGCTGAAAAGAATCAGTTTTATTTCCATTTTTGCTTTGTGTAATAAATATTTTTTTGTATTTCTAAATGTGTTGTGTGAGCATGTTTGCTACTAGCTGTATTTGCAGATAGTAATCATACATAAGAAAGAAAGCAATCAGTATTGGGGCATTGTCCAATTCTATGTATTGGAGTGTAAGGCTAGTGACCTACTGTATGAACACAAGTAAAGTAAGACTAAAGTCTGCTTGCTGAAAAATGCAGTATGTTGCCATAGATGTCATACTGTACATACTAGAAAAAAAAAACATAAGAAATTAAACGTACTGCTCTATTCCCCGTAGCCGTAAAGGCCCATGGTCAGCTCTGTAGACATTGCACGCTGTTTGTAGAGAATAAACATTTAGGCACACTGGATACAACCCTGGGTGGTCGATCACGCACTGGGGCATTTCCTCCAGCTGCTCCATACGTCGTGTGACCTATAAGTTATGATGTAAGGTGAGTGCTGTGCTAGCATATAAGTAAATAACTTTGTGCTATGGTAGGACAGTGCTATGGCATACGTAAATAAATGAGAGCTATGGTCGCATAGTTGGTAACTAGTGCTAAATACATGTAGCGAAGGAATGCTACCTGTGGAATCTCCTGGCAGCATAAACTCTCCGCCTCAGTTGGCATTGCCCCACAACTTCCACAAGTGCACCTATATGATACAAATGCGAGCTTTGTAATGTTTAAAATGCAAGAAAATATTGTATAGAAATGGCATGTTTCAAAATATAAGGAACATTAGGCTACATAGTTACAGGCTACGTCGTACTGTAGGCTTACAACTAAAGAGAGATGGTGATGTTGAACAACAAATAAGCCGATTTAAAAAGTTGACTAACCATTCAGAAACTGCTTGCTGCAGTCGCGGTTGTGTAGGTGGCTCCTCTTCCTCCTCTGGCTCTGGGTCCGACTCAGGGTCAAAAATATACGGTTGCGTTTGCTGCCATTGACGGTTACCGGCCATGGTTGTCGCGTTTTCACGTGTGATAATGAGCAAACCAACATATGATGGATGGGGTGTGGCCAGCCACAGCTAATTTGCATAAAAGTGACAGAGCCCAAAACAGCTCAATCTGAGAGGGACTGCAACTGGCAAAAATAGAGCTGATTAAGTCTCTTTATGTGAGAGTGATTTTGTGCAAAGAACTTCATGAACATGTTTTGTATAGCCCATAGACCAATCTAACTTCTTAAAAAAAAGCTGTAAGATGTCACCTTTAACCTACCTTTTGTATTACACTGACGCGTCCCAGGGCCTTGGGGCTATCCTGTATCAACACCAAGATGGAAAGTTGCGTGTAATTGGATATGGGTCTAGGACGCTAACCGCAGCTGAGCGTAACTACCACCTGCACAGTGGAAAACTGGAGTTCCTTGCCCTGAAGTGGGCTGTGTGTGAAACATTTAGGGATTACTTGTTTTACGCACCCCACTTTACAATATTCACAGACAACAACCCACTGACCTTCGTCATGAGCACAGCAAAACTTAATGCAGTAGGCCATCGGTGGGTTGGGGAGCTCTCAGACTTCAGATTTGACATAAAATATAGACCAGGAAAGTCCAATGCGGATGCCGACACGCTGTCACGCCTCCCTTTGGACATTGAGAACTATGCCAAGTCTTGTACGGAAGAGTTCACAAATGATGTGGTGTGTGCTGTGTGGGATGGAAGTAAAGTTGCCAAGCAAAAAGACGTTGCCTGGGTTGCGGCCCTTAACATCTCGTCCCAAGCACCGCCTCCCCCTTTTCTTGACCAAATAACAGCCATAAGCCACGATGAACTTGTAGAAGCACAGTGAGCAGACGGGGCTATTGGTGAAGTGATAAAGTTAAAAGAAGCAGGTACACCATTGACTGATGAAGTGCGTAGAACCGTTAGTGGTGCGGCCAGAAGGTTATTTCATGAATGGGGAAAGCTAGTCCTGGAAAATGGTCTCCTGTACAGACGCGCTAATGAGAGAAAACAGCTGGTGCTCCCTGCCAAGTATAAAAATCTGGTGCTGAAGAAACTTCATAGTGAGATGGCTCATGTTGGAACGGAAAGGGTGCTGAATCTGGCAAGAGAGAGGTTCTATTGGCCTTTTATGGCCAAAGACATTGAAGACCACATCACCAAAAGATGTCCATGTATAAAGTCTAAAAAGCCAGTAACTCACGTGCGTGCCCCTATGGGTAGTATATCATCAAGCTCATCACTAGAGTTAGTATGTATAGACTATTTACATCTGGAAACCAGCCGCGGTGGCTTTTAGTAGTTGACCACTTTACAAGATTCTCTCAAGCCTACCCCACAAAGAATAAGAGCGGCAAGACAGCAGCTGAGCGCATTTTCAATGATTTCATACTCCGCTTTGGGTACCCATCAAAACTACACCACGACCAAGGCCGTGAATTTGAAAATGAGCTGTTCCACACACTCCGCCAGCTGTCCGGGATCAAGCACTCAAGAACGTCGCCATACCACCCACAGGGAAATCCTGCTGAGCGGTTCAATCGGACCATTCTCCAGATGTTGAGAACCTTGACTGACAAAGAGAAAGAAAGATGGAAAGACCATATTCCACAAGTTATACATGCATACAACTGTACCCGGCACGAGTCTACAGGCTTCTCACCCTTCTTTCTTCTCTATGGCCGCCATCCCCGCCTTCCCATTGATTTGCTGTTCGGCTTAGTGGAAGACAAAGAGCCAGACTCTGCCAAGGGTTATGCAAAGAAATGGGCAAAACATATGTCGGAAGCTTATCAGATTGCCAGTGAAAATAGCAAGCAGGCCAGTGCTAAAGGCAAAGAACTATATGACAAGAAGGCAAGAGGTGTGGTGCTTCAACCTGGTGATAGGGTCCTGGTTAGGAATCTCCGGGAACGTGGCGGGCCAGGAAAGTTAAGATCATATTGGGAGAAGGCCATCTACATAGTAAAATAACATATTTCTGAAAACCCAGTGTATGTAGTTTATTCTGAATCTGGTGACAAGCAGAAGACAAGAACACTACACCGCAACCTGTTGTTACTAGTCAATAATCTTCCAATTGAAGAGCCCCCACTCACAGCCCCACCTGTCTCTAGAAAAAGAACACAGAAAGGCCCAAGCCGGTCCCGAAGTATCAATACCCAAGAGCCTGCAGAACCACCAGAAGAATCAGATTCTGACTCAGATTCTGATGAGGACTCACACCGCTGCAGGTATTGGCTGAGGGTACCAGCAGAAAGGATTCAGGAGACATCTGCTGTGGTCCCACACCAAAGACCTACCACCAGTTCAAGACAGTCAGCCCCAGTGCCTGTGAGGGAAGAAAAAAGAGTAATACCAGAATATGTACCTGAAACACACCTGTTTCCAGAAGGAGAAGAGATAGAGGAGCCAAGAGTAGATGAACACCCTGCTGCCATGGCTGAACATGAAGAGGAAGATGGATATCAGGAGGAACAGCACTATGTCCATCCTGTGCCAGATAACCAGGCCGAGCTCAGGAGGTCAAGTCGGGACCGGAGACCTAGACAGATCTTCACATATGATAACTTTGGCCAGCCCACACTGACAACACAAACTGCAGTTAACTCCAAAAACACAGACATACACTTACCTGACTACACCTTGCCTCATTTTGCCCAGCCCCTACACTCACCTGCCCCATACACATCATCTTCATACCCCTTTGACCCATACTGCACCCCTTACCCCCCAGTTGCATACATGCCTTGCACCTTCCGACCACCACCATACATACTTCCAGTCCTGGTTGCTTGTTAGATAAAGGGAACACTAGGCGGGTCTTACTTTCCAAGGGAAAGCAGTATGAATAGAATGATTTCATTTTCTAAGAGTCTTATGTTTCTGAGACCATTTATTTTTCAAAGCTTTAATATTGGTTACTGTGCTTATTGTTGGTGTGTGGAGGGATATTTGTTTGGAAATTTGGCCATACTGTTACATTGTAAACACTTCATGATCATTATTATTGATATTTTATAACTGCTTGATTTTACTGCAAAGGTTAATTGTACGTGTGAATATTTGGTATTTAGAAGGGACATGTACAATGTTAAGTATGTTGTAGTGAATTTACTCAGTGAGGGTTTTATGAGACTGTAATATTTTACTTCAGATCATTCTTTTGAAAAAAAAAGCCCTACCTCAGAAAAAAGCATTCTAAGCTAAAAATGCCAAAGCACTTAAACAATCAATGACTGTTTACAAGTACATTTTGAAAATGCTTCTTCTCTCTGTTGTTTGTTTGGATGAGTTTCTGTATTGGTCGTGTGTATATTGCATTGTTTGATGGAGTTATATTTCTTAATTAACAACTACATTATTTTTGTCAACCAAAGAGAAAAAAAAGTCATACATTGAAGACATGTATAGTATAGAAAATGCAGTTTTGTATCGTTTCCCTAAAGATAAGGTATTTTTCGTCATGTTTAAACCAGAATTATAATCTTTCTAAATGTTGTGTAGAGGTAGAAATAATAGAGTTGAGAAAAGTTGAGTGGTAAATGGTGGGACCCATTTCTTTTTGCCGGGGAGTGTGTGACATCCACAAAAGTGCTATTTTTGTGTTATTCAAAATTGTGTTTTATTTTGATAATACTGCCATTTTCTAATTTTATGAAGGTATTTTATTTTGACAAGAAATAAAGTGTTCCATGCCAGTAGAGCGGAAGTGATAAGGTGATCTGAAGAACGTGTGAGAATCGGTGAACTGAAGTTCAATAAAGAAACTGCGGAGAACGCAAGAGTTGAGAAACCGTTGCCCTGCCTCTTCAATTAATTTGCTGATATTTCAGAATATTATCTGTCAGTTAGGTGCCGTTGCTGCGGTACCTGTTACACTAACAATGGCAGTGACATAGCCTACACATAGGCGTAGATTACGGGGGGAACATGTCCCCCACCACTATTCATAATTTGAATTTTGCCCCCACCACTTTTAAAAATGTGCAAACCAATTGCGACCGAAAAAAATCCCCGAAATCGTCGAGTCTAAATCATGCGATGACATCCTCACAGCATGCACACCTGCCTGGCTGTGTGTGGAGCAAATAAGTTATAAATAACAACATTATTTAAGCCGTTGAAGACAACGCAAGTCTGGTTTTCTCTAGGAAATGGAACCTTGTAGAAGCACTGACTGATGTTTTTTTAAAACTACTCGCGATCTGTATTCACACTTATGGTGATCTTTTTCGATTAGATTTTTTTCACTTAAATGTTTTACGGACTTCAACGTAAGAAAATATCTCCACCTTATTAATGAACACCTGAAAATTGGTACACAAATGTGTGTGTGTGTGTGTGTGCGCATCCGTGAGTCCAATGTCTCTCTCTCTCACGCTCCTGCGGGGCAAGGAGTGTAAAGTTTCTTTCGCCCGGTTTTGCGGGCAAAGTGATAAATATAGTCCATGCTACTGCTCACGGTGGAAAGGGGAATTCACCTTAGCCTAAGCGTAATATAAATAATGGAGTGGTCTTTAAGGGCGCTGCAGACATACTAACTTCATAGACTTCTCCTAGAATGGAGTCTGGGCCTCGTTTCCCGAACGCGCACTTAGCCTAAAAAGCACTTGAAATCGCTCGTAAGAGGATTCCTACGTTGCAGACGGGTTTCCCAACGCCACACTTAGCTTAAGTGTATCTTTCATTGAGAGGAATTCTACGTGTGGTCAGGACCAGTAGTAACTTCACACTTAGCGATGTAATCCACCAGGGGCGTCGTTCGACCGTCGTTCGGAAGAAACGGGAATTAAAAAAAAAAAACATGGCTACTTGAAGCGAGGAATATTTTACATGAATAAAGCTATCTACACAACTTTTTATATGTTTATAATGACTCAGTTTGATCGGAAATGTGCTACGCGACCAATGCAGAGTATTTAGGTCTTGACTGAAGCTTTCAAACAGTAGTTTGATGGCACATTTAGCGCTTATGCCACCACTCCATTGGCTTATATGGTAGCTTCTAGCTAGATGGTTGTATATTATGTAGAAGAAATCCAAACGATGTTTCTGTGTATAGCACATCATGAGAATGTCATTGTTTCACCTGCCTATTCCCATCAAAATAGAAATAAAGAATATTGAGTATTTGAAAATAAAGATTAGGCTATACAAAACTAGTGCATTGCCCGTAGGAATTATGCATTCTGTAGTGTTAGCAGACGTAGGGCTGGGTAGTGTAATGGCAAGACATATTTGCACTCCACATAGGTACAGGTTACACTGAAGTATTATTGTGATGCATGTTTCCTTTTCATTAAGAAATGTGTTAATGGTAGCCTTTTTGGAGAGTTACCAACAAATAAAGTTTGAGATTATGTAGTGGATGCAGTTGAATATACTGTAGATGTCAACGTTGCTGTCTAAACTATAAACTAAATGTCATAAAGAAAGACATTATTTAAAATGAAGTTATGGTTGAAATAGGATCACTTCTTTATTGTAAGGGTAAGTGTAGGGCAAGAATGGTCATGCAGTTGGACTCAAATGTAGGTTAATTTTATTGAATGTATGTAGCCTACTGTACTGTATGACTTTGATGATGCTAGCTTTGACAGCCCACTCTCAGACAGATCGTAATAAATGTCCTTACAATGGGAACACAGTTTAAATAGGCTTCTCTGCTGGAGATGGCGTTACTATCCCCGCCCCGAATTTAGTGCACATTGCACGTTCGATGCACGCATAGGCTAGCTAATTTCACAGCAATTAACGTAAACAGGTTAACCTGACGTAAACAGCTCCTAAGAGCTACTTAAGAACTCGTGCACGTTGCGCTCGTGCACCTGACTTTAAGTTGATGGTTGGGAAACGCACGTAAATACAAAGTGCTACTTAGTGTACGATGTCGCGAAAATCCACGTAGGCCGTTAAGATACATCGTTATCGGGAAACGAGGCCCTGATACTTAACAATAGTCTAGTCAAGAAAACAGTATTGAAACCAAGAAAACAGTATTTATTATTATTATTATAATGTCTCCATGCATCTTGTTAATTTATGACACAATTGATGAAATAGCTTATTGGGGTTGTTGTTCTGTCATCTTGGTGAATGATGATTGGTTTGACAGATTTCCTCCAAGTTCATATAAAAATCTCCTACATTTTCATATTGATATAACAGTTTACATCTTTGAATTTCCTGTGTAATGTCTTCCAGTAAATATGTATTCTGTTAAATATATGTTCCTTTATTCACGCTCTAATAGGGGGGAAACCTACTTGGTGACCTGGGCCTCGTTTCCCGATAACGATGTATCTTAACGTTCTACGTGGATTTTCGCGACATCGTTGACGGCCGAACTCTTTCTGAGGGTTTCCCAACCATCAACTTAAAGTCAGGTGCACGAGCGCGACGTGCACGAGTTCTTAAGTAGCTCTTAGGAGCTGTTTACGCCACGTTAACCTGTTTACGTTAATTGCTGTGAAATTAGCTAGCCTATGCGTGCATCGAACGTACACTGCGCACTGAATTCGGGGCGGGGATAGTAACGCCATTTCCAGTGGTGGTCCGTCAGGGCCTTCAAGGCCTTCTCTGCTGGCCTAATCATCATTAGAAAATAAATGTAATAAAATAAATGTAATTTGAATATTTTCTTTTCATAAATATGTATTAAATTATTCCCCATAGTCCATTATCTTCATTTCATAGCTTCCAGCGTTGTTAATTTATGTTAGAGCTTTCATCCAATCATATTTCAGCTATCATGTGTTGCCACGCTCCGAGAAAGTCTTCCCCGAGAACAGAAATCTTCCCTGAGGCCTTCAGAATTCACATTGAAGGCCTGTGTACATCTGATTGGTTATCAAAACTGGCTGTTTCAGTTCATTTAAGTTGAATGAACTGAAACAGACAGTTGTGACAACCAATCAGATTTCGAGTTGGCGACACTGGGCCTTCTAGAAGGCCCGGAAGATTTCTTTCCTCGCGTTGAACGTGACACGTAAACGTCCTTTGATTGGATACTGAAGGCCGAATTATGCTCTGTTTTAGACGTAACGCCTAAGCACGTAATTTACACAAGGAACTTGTTTTAGACAAGTTTTGATTTAAGGTTCGTTTTAGACGCAGAGCGTGTTGCAAGGCTTGTGTTGCGTGTTGCAAAGCAAATTGACGCCAGAACTGTAGATTTATTTTGAGTTAAGTAAGCCTATTTATTGCAGCAGGACAAAGGAAAAAAACTTACCGGAGCATGAAAGTGTAGTGGGCGAAAGGCTTGATGTTATGAATACATGTGTTACACAAAATACAAATGTTGGCAATTCAGTACCAGTGGCGAAAAAGACATGACGCAAAAGTTCGTTTATTGACATCTTTTAATGACTGCGACAGGCTTTAAAACGATGTGTTTATGAGTTACATTATTTAAGATGAGGTGGTAAACGGTGAGGGAATCTCATCATGTTGTCAATGCTTGTAACTACAATGGTGCTGGCCATCAGTTAAGCCCACGTTAATGTTAACTTTTGTATATGAGCAGACCGGGCTCATTCTATCAAAATCGCGGGTGCAATTGATTGATTCACGTCAATATGAACTCACTGAATGATACCACCATGACTCACAAGTGGTGGAAAATGAATATGAAAGTATTTGTTCGTGAATTAGCACATTTTCTCCTAACAATCGCGGGTGAGAATGGGATATTCTCTAAGGTAACGGCAGGTTACTGTTAACTTTTGTATATGAGCAGACCGGCTCATTCTATCAATCTCGCTGGTGCAATTGATGATTCACGTCAATATGAACTCAATGAAAGATATCACCATGACTCACAAGTGGCGGAAAATGAATATGAAAGTACCTAGGCTATTTGTTCGTGAATGACCACATTCTCTCCAAACAATCGCGGGTGAGAATGGGATATTCTCTCCATAAATTCGCGGTAATTTAAGCATTCTATAAGTGTTTAAAGAGGATTTGTAAAGGAGTTCATGTCTTTGGACCTCTTCTGTTATGTTTATTCCTAATCCATAAGAAAAGGCTTGTGAGACGGTCTGCAGGGTATTCATGATTTTAAAAAATGCCTGGGTCTAAAAAAGGCTGTAGTATGCTATTAACCCGGAAACGTGAGACTCTGTGAAAGGTTGTGGTAGCCGGCCAATCACAGCCTTTGCGAGCTGTGTAGGGCCGTAGTGTTTTAGTCGCATAGTCAGGAATTTTGGGCGACGCACTTAAGCACGTAAGGGGGGATATTTTACCCCGCAAGGGGGGGTTATGTATCTTACGTGCTTACGCGTTACGTCTAAAACAGAGCATAATTCGGCCTTGAGGCAGACCGGTGCAGTGCTTCAGTGCTCAGTTTAGCTGGCTAATGCAGAACGACGTATACATCGGTTTCAATGCTTATTATGCTAGTTGTTTCAATTGGTAAGACTAAATATAATGACATTAACCAACTCAAATAAACTAGTTTACACCAACTTGGTAATTCCAGTTGTTGATACAATTACAACGCCATTTTCAAGACGGAACTTTCAAGAAAAACTGGATATCGTGAGGATGGGAAGTTTAATGAAACTGCTTTGCAGGTGGGACAATGCGATGTTTAGTGGACGAACTTGTTAAAGCTCACATAGGCTACTTTCGGTGGACTTAATAAAACTTTGTAGACTAATCCCTGAAAATCGCCTTTTATTTTTAAGTTGTGACAGTAATATCCAAGCGATCATATAACTGCGAGTTTACTACTCTTAATGTATTGTTAATACGGGTGTATTGATTTTAAATACTCCGGAAATATTAATAAAGTCTGTTGTACTCGACTATGTTAAGGTGATGCAACGCTCACTTATACTGCCTTTCTGTATAAATATAATGGTTCGAGAGCCATGGCGTCATAATGATGGTATTAGGAGGTGGATTCACTCAGTTTAACATCGTGTAGGACATCGCTGAAGGCCTAGTCGTGAAATGCACGGACCGCCACTGTTCCAGCAGAGTTAAACTGTGTTCCCATTGTAAGGACATTTATTACATCTGTCTGAGAGTGGGCTGTCAAAGCTACCATCATCGAAGTCATACAGTACAGTAGGCTACATACATTCAATAAAATTAACCTACATTTGAGTCCAACTGCATGCCCATTCTTACCCTACACTTACCCTTACAATAAAGAAGTGATCCTATTTCAACCATAACTTCATTTTAAATTATTTCTTTCTTTCTTCATGACATTTAGTTTATAGTTTAGACAGCAACGTTGACATCTATATTCAACTGCATCCACTACATAATCTCAAACTTTATTTGTTGGTAACAAATTCAAAAAGGCTACCATTAACACATTTCTTAATGAAAAGGAAACATGCATCACAATAATACTTCAGTGTAACCTGTACCTATGTGGAGTGCAAATATGTCTTGCCATTACACTACCCAACAGCTCTACGTCTGCTTACACTACAGAATGCATAATTCCTACGGGCACTGCACTAGTTTTGTATAGCCTAATCTTTATTTTCAAATACTCAATATTCTTTATTTCTATTTTGATGGGAATAGGCAGGTGAAACAATGACATTCTCATGATGTGCTATACACAGAAACATAGTTGCAAAATATACATCGTGCAAATATATATGTATACAAATGTGTAGGGCACGAAACAACCACCTAGCTATAAAGCTACCATATAAGCCAATGGAGTGGTGGCATAAGCGCTAAATGTGCCATCAAACTACTGTTTGAAAGCTTCAGTAAAGACCTGCATACTCTGCATTGGTCGCGTAGCACATTTCCGATCAAACCGAGTCATTGTAAACATATAAAAAGTTGTGTAGATAGCTTTATTAATGTAAAATATTCCTCGCTTCAAGTAGCCATGTTTTTTTTTTTTAATTCCCCTTTCTTCCGAACGACGGTCGAACGACGCCCCTGGTGGATTAAATCGCTAAGTGTGAAGTTACTACTGGTCCTGACCACACGTAGAATTCCTCTCAACGAAAGATACACTTAAGCTAAGTGTGGCGTTGGGAAACCCGTCTGCAACGTAGCATTCCTCTTACGAACGATTTCAAGTGCTTTTTAGGCTAAGTGCGCGTTCGGGAAACCCGGCCCAGAGCTGTTCTTTCATAACAAGAACAAGAGCAAGAAGCAAATTTTAGAAACGATGCCAGAGACCGGCAGTCCTTCCGAGACAACCACTACGAAAGTTGACTCTCAAAAGAAACATAAACACAAAAAGAAGAAAACAAAGAGTGAGAAAGATGACTGTAGACACGTCGAGAGAGCCAGTGTGACTCAAGAGAAGGGCAAAACAAAAAGAAAAGAAAACACAATGCAGAGAACGTAAGTGTGTCAGAGGCTGCAGATGCTGCTGCTGCTCTGGAGAGAGAGGTGAAGGAGGAGAAAAAAAGGAGAATTGAAGAGCCAGACCCTACTGTAGCGAAGGTCAGAAAGACACCCACACAGCCTGCTGCAGACACACACTCCACCACAGACGCTCAGCTTCACCCAGATGTTGTGCATAAAAAGCTTGTGCTGGAAATTGACGATGACATCAGGCAGGAGATCGAGGAGTTCCTGCCTCACTACATGTTTACCAACGTTGACGATGTTGAGAATATCGTCAGATACGACCTGCCCCGCTACAGAATGTACAAGAAGCAAGGTGATTAAGCTAGCTTGATTTTAGCCATTGGGAGTATCCAAAGCCTGCAGTGTACTGTAAAACAGGGTGATTAAGTTTGCATTTTCAGAGGGGCGAAGTTTATCTTCATTCAGGCCATAGGGAATATGTGAGGCCTGCAGCAGTGTTATGTATATATTGCCCAGGGCCCAGTTTCCCGAACGCGCACTTAGCCTAAAAAGCACTTGAAATCGCTCGTAAGAGGATTCCTACGTTGCAGACGGGTTTCCCAACGCCACACTTAGTGTATCTTTCATTGAGAGGAATTCTACGTGTGGTCAGGACCAGTAGTAACTTCACACTTAGCGATTTAATCCACCAGGGGCGTCGTTCGACCGTCGTTCGGAAGAAACGGGAATTAAAAAAAAAAAACATGGCTACTTGAAGCGAGGAATATTTTACATGAATAAAGCTATCTACACAACTTTTTATATGTTTATAATGACTCGGTTTGATCGGAAATGTGCTACGCGACCAATGCAGAGTATTTAGGTCTTGACTGAAGCTTTCAAACAGTAGTTTGATGGCACATTTAGCGCTTATGCCACCACTCCATTGGCTTATATGGTAGCTTCTAGCTAGATGGTTGTATACATATATATTTGCAATGTTCTTCATTGAAACTTTTTTTAAATCGCTAGTTTCATAGCTCATACAGTCACGCATGACGTACGCTTCAAACCCCTCGACACCTTATCCAGGGGTGTCGTTCGGCCTACTGTAGAAGAAATCCAAACGATGTTTCTGTGTATAGCACATCATGAGAATATCATTGTTTCACCTGCCTATTCCCATCAGAATAGAAATAAAGAATATTGAGTATTTGAAAATAAAGATTAGGCTATACAAAACTAGTGCAGTGCCCGTAGGAATTATGCATTCTGTAGTGTTAGCAGACGTAGGGCTGTTGGGTAGTGTAATGGCAAGACATATTTGCACTCCACATAGGTACAGGTTACACTGAAGTATTATTGTGATGCATGTTTCCTTTTCATTAAGAAATGTGTTAATGGTATCCAGTGGCGGTCCGTGCATTTCACGACTAGGCCTTCAGCGATGTCCTACACGATGTTAAACTGAGTGAATCCACCTCCTAATACCATCATTATGACGCCATGGCTCTCGAACCATTATATTTATACAGAAAGGCAGTATAAGTGAGCGTTGCATCACCTTAACATAGTCGAGTACAACAGACTTTATTAATATTTCCGGAGCATTTAAAATCAATACACCCGTATTAACAATACATTAAGAGTAGTAAACTCGCAGTTATATGATCGCTTGGATATTACTGTCACAACTTAAAAATAAAAGGCGATTTTCAGGGATTAGTCTACAAAGTTTTATTAAGTCCACCGAAAGTAGCCTATGTGAGCTTTAACAAGTTCGTCCACTAAACATCGCATTGTCCCACCTGCAAAGCAGTTTCATTAAACTTCCCATCCTCACGATATCCAGTTTTTCTTGAAAGTTCCGTCTTGAAAATGGCGTTGTAATTGTATCAACAACTGGAATTACCAAGTTGGTGTAAACTAGTTTATTTGAGTTGGTTAATGTCATTATATTTAGTCTTACCAATTGAAACAACTAGCATAATAAGCATTGAAACCGATGTATACGTCGTTCTGCATTAGCCAGCTAAACTGAGCACTGAAGCACTGCACCGGTCTGCCTCAGTATCCAATCAAAGGACGTTTACGTGTCACGTTCAACGCGAGGAAAGAAATCTTCCGGGCCTTCTAGAAGGCCCAGTGTCGCCAACTCGAAATCTGATTGGTTGTCACAACTGTCTGTTTCAGTTCATTCAACTTAAATGAACTGAAACAGCCAGTTTTGATAACCAATCAGATGTACACAGGCCTTCAATGTGAATTCTGAAGGCCTCAGGGAAGATTTCTGTTCTCGGGGAAGACTTTCTCGGAGCGTGGCAACACATGATAGCTGAAATATGATTGGATGAAAGCTCTAACATAAATTAACAACGCTGGAAGCTATGAAATGAAGATAATGGACTATGGGGAATAATTTAATACATATTTATGAAAAGAAAATATTCAAATTACATTTATTTTATTACATTTATTTTCTAATGATGATTAGGCCAGCAGAGAAGGCCTTGAAGGCCCTGACGGACCACCACTGATGGTATCCTTTTTGGAGAGTTACCAACAAATAAAGTTTGAGATTATGTAGTGGATGCAGTTGAATATACTGTAGATGTCAACGTTGCTGTCTAAACTATAAACTAAATGTCATAAAGAAAGACATTATTTAAAATGAAGTTATGGTTGAAATAGGATCACTTCTTTATTGTAAGGGTAAGTGTAGGGCAAGAATGGTCATGCAGTTGGACTCAAATGTAGGTTAATTTTATTGAATGTATGTAGCCTACTGTACTGTATGACTTCGATGATGCTAGCTTTGACAGCCCACTCTCAGACAGATCGTAATAAATGTCCTTACAATGGGAACACAGTTTAAATATGCTTCTCTGCTGGAGATGGCGTTACTATCCCCGCCCCGAATTTAGTGCACATTGCACGTTCGATGCACGCATAGGCTAGCTAATTTCACAGCAATTAACGTAAACAGGTTAACCTGACGTAAACAGCTCCGCTACGCTAACGCGCTACATACATCGTTATCGGGAAACGAGGCCCAGGACCTTTTCTTATGATTCTGGTATGGTTTGTTATGACATTCTGAGTTAAACAACATTTAGATTTTTGGGTGGACTGTGTTTGAGAAGTTGAAGGACCACTGACCACTCTTCTTCCGCCCCCACCATGCCACAGGGATCCCTTTGCGAACTGGGTGGTTCAGCACGGCCGAGAACGAGCGGCTGAAACAGAATGTGAAGGACTTTCTGGCCCTTTCCGGTATTGACAGCGAGTTGAAGCTTTTCAGACCCACACGCTTCCCAGATAAGAAGAAAACCATCCAAAGGCTGAAGAGGAAGTTCAACTTCCTCTGGTGTTTATGTGATGTAAGTATAGAGATATCAGATGTCATGTCATGAATAAGTATGAGACATGTGAGTGAGTGACACAGGCTGAGTTTTGTTCTGTGAGTGTGCCCACTGCTGTCATACCTATATACTTTTTTTTAGATGTTACTTGTCAAATTGTATCAAGTGACTGGAAGTTAGAGGTGTACATCAGTGCAGCCTTCAGTGCAGCAGTGAACTGTATCCTGTTCCTGTTCCTCTATCCTTAATAGAGCCAGGAGGATGTGCAACAGCGAAAATTGGTTGTCTTTATAAAGAAATGTTTCCCAGACAGAGGGGGGGGGGGGGTGTGTGTGTGTGTGTGTGTGTGTGTGTGTGGTGTGTGTGTGTGTGTGTGTGTGTGTGTGTGTGTCTTTGTGCAACTGGATCAAGTTCTTTCTCTTTCTAACTGGCTCTATAACTCTATCTCAAATATTCTATACTACCAACAACACCAAACAATCTAAATCTCCAACTATCGCTTATTCTCCAACCACTGACAATAACTACCACGAATACAAGACGAGTTTTGGGCCGTCGTATTTTTGTAGTCGAAGCGTCCCGAGAAAAGTGAACGAACGAACCACTTGGTGAAGCATTTGATTCAAATGAGGCTTCAGACGTCGTCGGTGACGTCATCTCGGCAAAACGATACAAGCCTCGATACGCGCTCCGGTGAGGTAGTGCTTCATTTTCGCGACACAAGCTCTGAAGCCTCGGGTTCATTTGTAACATCACTAGAGAAAATCATCCATCTGAGGAAAGCAGGTGAAATCCCCCTGTGCAGAGGCTCTTCTCCACAGCTCTGCTTTATTCGGGAAGCCTCCCACCTTGTCATACAGGTTTAAAAAGCTGGTGTCCTTTCCCTGCAGACATATTCAGTTCGTTCAGTTTGCTGAATATATCTGCCAGATAGTACATATTTGCAAGCCAGTCTGTGTGGCATTGGGGGATCTGTGCTCAATCAGAAAGGTCTGTACTTCAGATCGTAATTTTAACAGCCGTTTGAGTATTCTCCCTCGAGAGAGCCAACGCTTTTCTGTGTGCAGCAGCAGTTGTGTGTGTTCAGCTCCCATGTTTTCGCGAAAAAAGTTACTTGCCAAAACGATAGAAGACATTCCTCCAGGATACCTCTTTTTAATGAGTTTGTTGCCATTTCGTGATTTCCGCTAAGAAAAAAATAGTTCTGAACGCAAATGCTGAGCAATCCTAGCCTGGATACCAGCCTGAACTCCGCCCACAAAATTTTTGGTCTGGGAGATTCAGTCTGGAACTGAACTAGTTGGGAGGTATTCAAGCCCACTGAAAAGCGATCTGACCAATCAAATTGTAAGGGCGGGCTTTATACGTTGATGGACAGATATAGATAGAATATACATCGAACAAAGATGGCGCCGTCTCGGGAGCTTAGTGGGACATATTTTATATGATTTAAGCTATCTACACGACTTTTTTTATGTATACATTGACTCGGTTAGTTGTGTATACGCAACACCAATGTTGCCGAGGATTGTAGGTCTTGACTGAAGCACTCCAGACCCTTATTGAAAGGTTATGCTAACGCGTAGACAAAAAAAACATTGAAACAAATGGTAGCTTCTAGCCTTGAGTGCTAATTAAGTAACGTGAGCAGGCATATCTCAACAGATATTGACAGCGCATTCATTTTGAAAGAGGACCAGAGAAACGCGATCAAGGCATTTGTCGATTGAAAAGATGTTTTTGCCGTCCTTCCTACGGGATCAGGTAAAAGTTTAATCTATCAGATGGTAATAATACTACGTTGCTCTGATTGGTTCTAGGTATCCAATTCAGCGAAGAGGAATTTTCTTTCCTGGTTCGTTGAAACACGCCCCATAATCACAGCCCAATGGTTCGGTCTCAGACTCATATTCTGACTAGAATTATGAGTATGACATCGTCAGGCTAGAGCAATCCACCTTCTGACTTCAAGTTTCAATGACCTTCCGTTACGTTAACTAACCGGACTACTTGCGGAATGATATGCAATGTGAATTAGAAGCAAAAAACCCGTTGCCATGCAATGACAGCGGTGATAAACTTTACGCAGCAGTGAATATCAAGGAATTACAAACCTGCGAACGCAGACATTTAACCCACATATGGCCCATACAAATCAACGTACGTTTTGGAACATTCTGAAGAGCCGTATAATAAGTATTTTTAAATTATTTTTGGATGGAGGCTTATTTTAAATATATATATTTTTTAATCTCACGTACCCCCTGGACTACCTTCACGTACCCCCAGGGGTACGCGTACCCGCGGTTGAGAACCACTGTGCTAGAGCACCATATCTGCAATTGTACGTAGGGTGACCATATCCATAACACCAAAAAGGAGGACACTATGCGCAATTTCGGAACACGGAATTTCGTGGTGCTGTGAATAATTACATAGGGCTCTGGCGTGCTCCCCTCTACAATACAACTTTGTGTAATTGATATATGATGTATCTGAAGCCCGTATGCGTTACACTCTGGTTTGCCCTTATCTGACAACGTACGGAGGTGCCAGCTGGCACGAGAAAGAAGAGGAAAGTTTGTGCGCGTTTACTTTGACTGCTTACTTCAATGGCACAGCGACAGAAACTGCAGAAGCCATGCAAGGAGTCTCGACTGCTTTTTGATATAAAGTCGTGTTCTTTTGCCCACTCTCGATTGAAAGACGTCTGGCGTTTAGGCATGTTTCTTCTATGTGTGTTAACTGTCCTTATGTCAATGTGTTAACGGTGGTTCTGTCAATGTAGCCAGCATCATATGTATGTCGTAGTCAGCACATGGAGCCTTGTTTACGTTTTTAACCAATGATATAGGGTTAGAATTTAATTTAAGCCTATCAGATATTAATCAGCCACTGCTTTAAGCCAATCATGTGTTAGACTGCGTTCCAGCAAAATATTCTAGAGCGCGGCTGCAGTGCAACTCCAAAAAGGAGGACAAATATGCGTCCGACAATAACAGAATTTAATTCATTAATACATTTTCAAAATTACAAAACATTACCACATAAAAAGCTAACAAGGCTTTGAATCAGGTACATAAACAAAATTGAATTCATTAATATATTTCGAATTTACAAAACCACATAAAAATCTTACAAGGGATTAACTAGTCGCACCAAATGTTTCTTTCATCAAAATCGTTTTCAATTGCCTGGCTTTATTCCCATATTTCATCGCCCATGACATTCCACTACTTGACGATGCACCGGTTCGGCAACGACACCGGCGTATCCCGCCCTCGGATTACGAGGCGGTCAAATCACACATCAACCAGCTCCTAGAGTCGCAGGTAGTGAGGGAGAGTAGCAGTCCTTATGCGTCCCCTATTGTTATTGTCAAAAAGAAAGATGGCAGCTTGCGCATGTGCGTAGACTACCGTCTACTGAACAGTAGGACGCGTAAAGACTCTTTCCCGTTACCTCGTATTGAGGAGAGCTTGGATGCCCTTGCAGGGGCCCAGTGGTTTTCCACGCTGGACCTGGCCAGTGGGTACCATCAAGTCCCCGTCTCAGAACAGTCTAAGCCCAAAACGGCATTCTGTACGCCATTTGGTCTCTTTGAATGGAATAGAATGCCTTTTGGGCTTTGCAACGCTCCAAGCACCTTCCAACGCTTGATGCAGCGAATGTTTGGGGATCAACAGTGCCAGTCCTTGCTCCTCTACTTGGATGACATTGTTGTCTTTTCTACCTCTGTCGCCCAGCATTTACAGCGATTGGAAGTCGTTCTCAGTCGTCTCCACAAAGATGGATGGATTGATAAAATGCTCCCTTGATGAAATATGGGAATAAAGCCAGGCAATTGAAAACGATTTTGATGAAAGAAACATTTGGTGCGACTAGTTAATCCCTTGTAAGATTTTTATGTGGTTTTGTAAATTCGAAATATATTAATGAATTCAATTTTGTTTATGTACCTGATTCAAAGCCTTGTTAGCTTTTTATGTGGTAATGTTTTGTAATTTTGAAAATGTATTAATGAATTAAATTCTGTTATTGTACCTGATTCAAAGCCTTGTTACCTTTTTATGTGGTAATGTTTTGTAATCTCGAAACTGTATTAATGACTTCAATTCTGTTATTGTACCTGATTCAATAAATGTTTTTTTTTTTTTTAAACCTAAGAGGTAATGTAATGTAAAGATCTTCAATAAAACCTTTACTGAAACTGAATCATGAACATGTGTTTTATTATAATTTAACACCTAAAAGAGTAAAAACAACATTCTAAAACTGATCATTCAAATCCTTGATTGTGATTGGCTGCGAGGCAATTTTATTCTTATTTAAGCAATATGTAAAGAATTCTCCACCCCTTTTCAAACGGACAGCCAGACCGGTCCGTGTAACGCTTTGCAGTACATTGCTCCGCTTGCTCCACCCTCTGACACAAATCGATAATTGAGTTGACATTTCAATGATTAATTTTTCCTGGTGTACTCTGCAAGTGATTAGTTGAATTTTTTTAATGTTTGTAAATTTATAGTCGTACTTCTTCTGAAGGAAAATGCCTTCATAAGAAATTGGTAAATTGTGTTTTTTGAATTTTAGCCTAAATGTGTGCCTGGACTGGTCGATTGCCAACGAAGGGGAGGCTTGTATTAAGCCGCCCGCCGCAGACAGGCCGAGACCCGCCGCAACGGAGTTGGTAGCCTACTCGGTCTGCTCACACAGACCGGAGTCTGTGAAGCTCTGAGTGTTTCCCGGAGGTGTTGATTTCTCCCCCGGAGAGGAGAAATAAACAAAGCACAGAGAGCGACGGGTCCGGCAGGTCTGGCAGGGACCGAAGTCCCTCCGCGCCTTACCTCGCCCGGCCGCCCTCGGCTTAGTATTGGGTGGCAGCCCGAATGCGAGACGCCTCACATCGTGCGCATACCGTTAATGATCCTTCCGCAGGTTCACCTACGGAAACCTTGTTACGACTTTTACTTCCTCTAGATAGTCAAGTTTGATCGTCTTCTCGGCGCTCCGCCAGGGCCTGCATGGCTTAATCTTTGAGACTGGCAGTAACATATGCTTGACTATCTAGAAGTAAAAGTCGTAACAAGGTTTCCGTAGGTGAACCTGCGGAAGGATCATTAACGGTATGCGCACGATGTGAGGCGTCTCGCACTCAGGCTGCGACAACCGGAGCAGAGCAGTGGCCTGCCCGAAGGGAAGTCGCCACCCCCGTGGGAGTGTTGTGCGGGCAGAGAGGTGTGGACCAACTCTGGGCAGAGAGGGTACCGGGAGGACTCGGAGAGTGCGTTTCAAGGCGAGCCGGGGGGTTGGGGCGGTGAGTAGCCGGTGCCAACACCGCCTTTCCGCCGCGGCAACCTGCTTCGGACGGCTCGGGCAGACGGGGCGTCTGAGTCTCGCTAGACAGGGGTTCGGCGCGGTGACAGAGAGCTCCGTGGAGCCCTCGGCGTCCCCGGCCTAGAGGCTGACCCGCGGTGGCGGGGAGGTGGGACCTGTCGCAGTGACAGGGTGCCTCCCCTGGCGGATCACGGTTTCCAATCGGTCAATACAATCGGTCTGCTCATGACCACCCACCCAACCCCGCCCCACCTCATCCAAGCCTTCCCTTCGTTGGCAATGGACCAGTCCAGGCACACATTTAAAATTCAAAAAATACATTTTACCAATTTCTTATGAAGGCATTTTCCTTCGGAAGAAGTACGAACTATACATTTACAAACATAAAAAAAAAAACTAATCACTTGCAGAGTACAAAAAATGAAAAATTGAAATGTCAACTCAATTATCGATTAGTGTCAGAAGGTGGATCAAGCGGAGCAATGCACTGCAAAGCGTTACACGGACCCAGACCACTCAGTCAGCGCCATTTTGAAGAGGCTGTTACAGAAAGGTGGGTATCTAAAATAATGTTGAAATTTTCCATCTGTTGTTTATTCAGCCTCACGTTAATGCAGTGGTGCTCTGTGATTTAGTATTAGTCTCAACTAGGTCCAAACCTGGTCTCAACTGTATATTACATCGAACGTTAGCTCTCATAAGCCCCAAGAGGCCGTGCTTTGCGCTGATTTGTTAAACCCCCTTACCTGTTCTAAAATCAGCGCAAAGCACGGACTCGCGGGGCTTATTGCTTTTCTAAACCTGTTACTACACATATTTGATATGGTATCATAAATAAAGACAATTCAATTTCAGAAACAATAGTTTTAATGATAAACCGTCATTCTTCCGCCACTAAAAATTATAGTTCCTAAATAAATCGTTGCCACGCAACCCTTGAAGCAACTCAACAGCCAGATGGAACACTGGGTATGAATGCCTTGCCATTCGCTTCGCAGTAATATGGAATGTTATCAGGTCAAATTGTAAGGTAATGCTGGATTTTACAATTAATCACAATCAAGGATTTGAACAATCAGGTTTAGAAAATCTGGTTAGCCTCGTATGGAAAGTTCTGGTACAGTATGAGCATTCACTAGAAGAGTCAAGAAATGTGAAATAAATGAATGACTACTTGATCTTTAATCATTTGTTATGTCAGACAATTGATTGTCAGTGAACCATTGCATTGAGGCTATGAGTTCTAGCTTTGCCACCCATGATATCTTAAGACAAGTGAAGTTGATTATCCAGGTTAGCTAGCATTGGTCAAAGCTAGCTGTCGCCACATAGCCTAATTCTAAACCCAAGTTTTTTTTTAGCACAGCGGTCGTTATTTGCCAGTTTTATGCTTATTTAGTGAGGACCCATTGTGGACATTTGAAGTTTATTTTCCCATGCATACTTTTTTAATAATAATAATAATAATAATGCATTTTATTTGTATAGCACACTTTCACAAACAAAGATGTCTCAAGGTGATTAACAGGCTCACAATAGCAAATTAAAACAGTGCATTCAAAAACAATACAGAAAAATAAATAAATAAATAAATAAAAATTTTCAAAACAGAAACCAGGACTTTAGGAGAAGGCAGATATAAAAAGATGGGTTTTGAGGTGGGATTTAAAAGTAGTGATGGAGTCCAAAGCCCTAATGTTCCAGAGCTTGTTCCAGAGTCGTGGCCCCAGAGTCGTGTAGTTGTGCATTGTGGAAAACGGTTGACTTTATTGCTGAAGAGCTTGTATTAAACTGAGGTAACTAACCGCCACGTGTTCAGTAGGTTATCTGCTCAGCGCAAATGCATTGCAAAGTCATGAGACAGTTATGCATGGAATAGTGCGGTTCTAGTGCTATCCTGGAAATCAAGTTTAGTTTTTTCCCTAACGTTTGCTGTGTCTGTAATCCCTCCTTCCAGTAAAAAAAAAAAAACATCATGTTGGTCAAGGTCAAGTTCAGAGGCGACCAGAAATGTATAGGCATTTCTGACGCTAAGCTGAGTGAACTGTTTGAGAGTGGTAAGTCTATGGAACTTTAATTGAAATAATTTTGTGTTGTCTGTTAATGAGCTGATATTCAGTAATCTTAAATGTGTTATGCCCAGTGTAGTCAATGCTAACACGAATTATTAATTTAAAACTACTGCGACGAATGAGTTGTACCCATTTTCTGAGTATGCACTGAGCTCATGTGTTGCAAAGAGGGCTAAGATTTTCCAAATAATTAAACATGCCGTTTCTCTCTCTTACTATGCAAGTGCTGTTTGCATTTTTGTCCTTTCTTCTTTATCAACATAAAATAGCCTTATGTGGACCTTGTTGAACATGCCTCTATTGGTCTGTTACCTCATCACTAATGCTGTTGCCATCAGTCAATGGGCCTCATTTATAAAACGTTGCGTAGAAACCATCCTACATTTTGTCTAAGACATTTCCTGAAATGAGCGTAAGTGAGATCCACAGAAAACATACGTACACACAAAAAACACGTGTACGCCAATCCTTCGGTTATAAATCACAAATGGTCGTGAAATTGTGCGCAACTGAATCTCCGCCCTCAAAACGCCCCTATTTAATCTAATCAGCATATTTCTAATGCACAAACAGAGCGCATCCTCAATGCACAAACTCTCTGTGACAGTGGCAAGCAAGAAAAAAACATGTAAACAGAAGAATTAAAGTGAAGCTGATATCGACGTTCTGCTGATGGAACAGCAGATGCGGGCCAAAACATCGTTAGAAAGCCTGTCTGGTGGCGTAATGGCAAAAGCAAAGTATTTGACATGTAGTAGACACGTCTCCGAAGCACCAGCACCTGCGGCACGAGCAGCAGAAGCCGCATCTGCGCTGTATTGAAGTGGGCTTTCTAGGCTTTCTGAGTGTGCGAAATCTGGATGAGAATACATTGGGAACCCTGTTTTACGCAGGAAATCCTCTTTCACATTTTGCTGGGCACTGTATGGAAATCTAATAAAATGCGGGCATATGGGATAGCAAGTAGTAGTAGTAATTTTGCGAAGAACATCGGGCAAAATTCTGCTTAATTATGACGGGGATTGCTCGACTGGTCTCCAATTTCTCATCGGAACGTTCCTGTAGCCAGGAATCCAAGAACGGACAATACCTGAACGTGTATGGCCTGGTTGACTCTGGTGCGCCTCTCTAGACGAGAGGCCATTTGGGCACAACGCTCTCGGCAAGCGGTACCTGCTTATCAGACATACATCATCCTGTGTCAAAAAGTCTGCGCGATCACAAAAAAACCCCTCTCTCTCCTTATTGCGCAGTTGGCAATATGCTCTAACAACGCCAATGCAGCCATATCTCCTACTGAAAACTAAGCCACTATTAGTCTTCTTATAGGCTATAAGTTTGAGCGAAATGTTTTACTCTTGTGAAATTAAAACGGAATACCTCTACGATGTGAATCTCATTCATGTGTAAATTATTCTAATAGTTTATTTGATTTTATTGAGCGAAACATTAATTTGGCCTTTCACCATTAGCCCAAATGAAACTGCGTGTCGGCTGTCTGCGCTCGAAGAATCCTGAATTCCTGCAGTACTCCAGTATTGCCGCAAGGAAATGTACTTACACGAACTGAAACCAGACGTAGAGATACGTCCTTTTCTACGTCTAAGACGGTTTTTATAAATCTGTACTTAGACGTGGATTTGATCGCACGCACAGTCTAAGATCAGTTCTGTGCGTAAGTACGTTTTATAAATGAGGCCCAATGACTAAAATGGTTCACGCTTCAGAAATAAATTGCTCATAATGCTTGTATTGCCCATAGCATTCCAGAAGTTTGGCATCCCCCTCAGCCAATTGTGTAATGCAAAGCTCTTTGATGACTCCTAAACTGAGGTTGACAACGAGGTGTTTGGAGAAGTGATTGGCTCAAATACTGGCGTTTATGAGCTATCCATTGGTGTCTCTGAGGGTTTGTATTGCCTAATCAATTGCATTTTTTTTTTAACTGATAAAGATTATTACAGGACATGTATGTAGAACAGGAGTGTTTATCTCCTGTAAAAGATGACGCAACCTGAATGTCTATGCATGATATGATAGAAGAAAATATATAAGTTGATAAACACTTAAGTTTGATTCAGCTTGACTAAATGTAATTCAATGCATATCTTTCGGGGGGTTTTTTTATTGTATTTTTAGGAGACCTTGGAGGTGCTCTCTTACCTGTTTGGATGAAAATGGCTGTCAAATGCTTTTCTCCTTGAAGGTTTACAAGGTTGTAAATGATCTCAGGATTAATGCTGACTCCAAAAAGCTATCTGTCCTGGCCCTTCTGGATCTTAGTGCAGCCTTTGATACTGTTGATCATGATATCCTTATTGACAGACTTGAAAATTGGGTTGGCCTCGCTGGTCCAGTCCTAAACTGGTTTAGGACCTGTCTAACAGGCAGGGAATACTTTGTTGCCCTCGGAGACCACAGCTCCAAAAACATTTCTATGACCTGTGGGGTCCCTCAAGGATCCATTTTAGGGCCCTTACTTTTCAGTCTTTACATGCTACCCCTTGGTAGTGTAATAAGGAGGCACAACATCGACTATCATAGTTACGCGGATGACACCCAGCTCTTTATTTCTGTAACACCCAACAACTACAGCTCTATTGATTGCTTGGTAAATTGCATTTCTTTTTTTTTCTTTTTTGTAATTCAAGTTTTTATTTAGAAGTTGGTGCTTGACATAACATCATTATACACTTTACATTGTACATTATGAGACATTTTTACAAAGATGAAAAAAATACATTACAAATAAGACCAGTACATGTTGATACATAACTAGGAATACTATTACATATTACAATTGTTATTATTTTTTATGTTTGTTTGTATGTATGTATGTAATTGATTAATTTATTGATTGATGTTAGGGACACTCAGAGGAAGGTAGTGTAATGTGAGCCCAGAACGAGATCCAAATTGGTGCTCTTTTACTATTACTATTGTTTACCCTGTTGAGCATAAGCTCGTATGAAGCCGTTTTGGTCATTATATTAACCCACTCTTTTATGTCAGGAGGTCTAGGTGTTTTCCATAGATTGAGAATAGTCCTGGCAGCTGTTGTAATCCCTGCCATTATAACGGAAAAAGCTGTGCTGGATATGTTAGGTATTTGTCTTCTGTCCCCTAATAGGCATAATCTGGGAGATAGAGGTATGTCACTTCCAAACCAGTTACTCAAGTTGTCTACCACTATTTTCCAGAATGGTTGAATAACAGGGCACTCCCAGATGCAGTGAAGCAGAGTACCTATGTCTTTCTGGCATTTCCAGCATAAATTATTGTTTAGTATACCTGCTCTGTTAAGTCTTTGTGGTGTCCAATAATACCTGTGTGTTATCTTGTATTGTGTAAATTTCCCTCTAGCTTCCCGAATGTATTTCCCATTGTTAGATATAATTCCCAGCCATTCCTCATCATCCATCAGACATCCCAGGTCTTTCTCCCATATAATTTTCAGGTTCTGACAGCAATCACTGAGTAATTGGTTGGTGGTTCTGTAAAATATAGAGGCTCGGTGACATTCCCCAGGTAGCGTGAGATAGTCTGTGATGTGATTTCCATCCTTATATTGAATCCTGGACTTAAGACAGTCCCTGATCTGCAGATATTTCCAAAAGTTATCCTTTCCTTTAAGATTGTATTTTATTTTTAAGTCAGAGAATGACATGAACACCCCCTCCTCATATAGATCGGTAATATGACATATTCCATTAAGATGCCATTCCTTCCAGTATATTGATGCCTTTCCAATGCGGATCATGGGGTTATGCCACAGAGAGGAATACATTTGTTTGCAGTGAGATAATTTGTGCATTTTATGTATTTTGGTCCAGATCTCTTTTGAGTGAGACAAAATAGGGTTCAATACATTATGTGAAGACTGGGATAATTTATCAATAGGAGTAAAGGGAATGACAGTTTGTTTTCAATAGTAGTCCACTCTAGCTGGTTGTCTTTGTTCCAGTGTTTGGCTAATTTGGCCATTTCAAAGGAGGCATAGTATAGTCTCGGGTCTGGCAGTCCCAAGCCCCCTCTGTCCCTAGGAGAGCACATTTTGCTGAGTTTGATTCTGGGTCTTTTCCTGTCCCATAAGAATTCTCTAATTATTCTATCATACTGTTTAAAGATCTGAGGGGATATAGTTATTGGCAACATCATAAGCACATAATTAAGCTGCGGTGCGACCACCATTTTTACCACATTGATCTTTCCCCATAATGGAAGGAGGAATATGCCGGGGTATAGATAGAATATTTGCTGGGCTTCTATTTTTACTATTGTAACTATGGCCTTTGTTTTTAATTAGGCGTCGAGTAGAGATTAAAACTGGAATAGGATTATAGGTGCATGCCATAAAATTATATGAAGCAGCCTGTTCTGAGGTAGTGGAATCATATAATGCTCTGTAGAAAACATTGACAGATTCAGAATCATTTTCATAGAAAGTGTTAGAGTTACTACCTGGGGGGCATGAGTCTGTGATGTTTTCTACAGGATGTCAGTTCCTTAGGGTGGTCCTTATGTTGTCTGACAGCACACTGGCTCCCCTCCGGTTCGGGTGGAGGCCATCAAGCTTCAGCAGGCTGGGCCTCTCCCAGAACAAGTCAAAGTTATTAACAAAGCTAGTGCCTGATGAGGCGCAGGTCGCTTGCAGCCAGGTGTGGAGTTCGAACAGTCTGGACCATCTCTCCACACCTCTCTGGTAGGTCGGGAGAGGCCCAGAGATGACGATCCGTCTTCCTGTGTCTGCGAGGGTGGTGAGGAGTGCTTTGAAGTCTGCCCTCAGGGCTTCTGACTGTCTTGCCCTGATGTCGTTAGTACCTATATGTACAACTATAGTGCTAACCTTGGTGTAGCCAGCGAGGATGCTGGGGAGTCTACGCTGAATGTCACGGACCCTGGCTCCGGGGAAGCAGTGGACCTTGCAGGGGCCGCTTGTCGAAGGGGGGATGTGGACATCTCGGACCATGGAGCTGCCGATGACCAGAGTGGTGGTTGTCACATCCAGCGGGAGAAGTCGTTGAGGGGATGATGACTGTGTTGAGGGCCCAGGATGGGGAGCAGGGCGGCGTGGGCGATGCTGGTGTTGCTCTGGAGCTGGTCTGCAGGGGCGTTTCGGGGCGGGCTGAGGAGGGGAGTCATCAGGCCCAGGAGGCTCCTCCTGATCCATCAGTGCAGTGTAGCGGTTCCTCAGTTGCAGGGGTGGGCCTGGCTCAGTGTGTCGTCCCGAGCGTCTTCCATCCCGCTTGCTTTTGCCTGTTGTTCTCCATGGCTGGTGAGGAGTGGAGTTCACAGGCAGGGTGGGCTGGGTCCCCATCAGTGTGTGTTCTGGGTTTGTGTGCGTGCAGGGTGGAGAGGGATTGAGATGTCCAGTGTGTGTGTGTGTGTGATGAGGACCCACGTAGACAATGGAGTCAATGAACTGCTCATCCAGCTTGATCTGGTAGAGCGTCGCTAACCTGACTTCGAGTTCTACTACCTGCTGGATGAGTAGGAGGCAGGAGTCGCATCCAGGTGCACCACTGACGGGAGGCATCGTGGTGATGTCAGATGGCAGGCAAAACTTGCGTTAATGTGTTTTGTTTGCTACAATGTCGCGGTGACTCGCGGTGAAGTAGTTAAACGTTAAGCTTTACCTGGTGTTTGTTTGCTAGACTTGCTAGCTGTTCAGAGTCCAAATGAGGACAAGTAGTGATACATTTAGTTTAGTGATCTATACAACTCCGAGCTCACAGGAAGAAGCAAAAACCTAATGTTTGTAGGATAAAATTCTTCTTCTGCCTTCTGTTAAAAGAACGACAGCGCCTTCCGCTAACCTGTGAGTTGGCAGTTATAGTAATTCCAGGTGTTTTCCACCGCAAAAAAAAAGTTTTTTTTTTAGCTCCCCTAAGGGTTACCTGGATTTAAGTGATAGTCCGGCAGAGAGAGATTCTTCTTAATGCGGATGACGAATGCGTCAATAAAGACGAGAGTCGGAGGTTTAATCCAGTAGTAGGCTGTAGGTTAAATCCAGCAGAGTTGTTTTTAGAAAACGTTTGAAGATGGCCTCAAATCCTGATGGCGAATTTCTCGATCAAGAGATAAAGTCTGAGTTTGAATCCTTTAAATGATTAATAAATGTAAGGTGTCCGGGGTTTTTCGAATATTAGGAATAGAGAGGAGTAGGATAGACAGTAGACTTATGGTGCAACAGTGTCTTGAAGAACTGTGTGTTGGAAACTGGGAGAAGAAGGACTTGTTGGCAGAATAGCAGCAAAGAAACCATTACTGAAAGAGAAAAATAGATTAAATGCCTAAAATGTGTAAAAGAACACAATAAATGGACAAAGAAGGATTGGTATGAAGTGTTGTGGACTGAGGAGTCCAGGTTTGAATAGTTTGGCAACAAGCGAAGAGTGTATGTTTGACGAAGTGAGGGGGAGAGGTATAAAAATGAGTGTCTCTTGCCAACAGTTAAACAAAGAGGGGGTAGTAGTATGGTGTGGGATGCCATTTAAGTCTCAGGAACAGGTGACTTTGGCAAAATTGATAGCATCATGGATAAGAAAGTATACCACAACATTCTAGGGGGGGCACTGAGTACCTTGTGGGAGTCGTCTTATTGGGCCTGGATTTATTTTTGAAGAGGACAATGACCCTAAACAGTCTTATAACTGATGGAAATTGATATAGACATATAATTACCATTGTATACATGAATGCTCTTGTGTGTGTGCATGACATGCTTATTCACAGTCTGTCCCCCACCCTCACTCATGGCCTATGCTAAACGGAACCTCTCTAGACATCCCCTCCCTATTCATGGCCTATGTAATACACATATCAGGACCTTAGGTAAGCATGTTCCGGAACATTCCGTGGGGGGGTGGTGGTCATCTCACCTCCCCTCCCACTTACATCCCCATTTGCCAACCTTGACCTACCACCCCAAGGTATCCCATGATTGACCAGTAACTAAACAGTAACACCCCCCTCATTCTGACCTGTGACCTCCCATAGCTGACCTTATAAAAAGTCATACTGTACAGTGATATTCAGTCTTTACCCTGTCTATTTGATTTGGAATTGACTCCCTGCAGGCGCACGTGAGGAAATAAACACCAAGATATTTGATTCACCTCGTGGTTCCATTGTCTACAGTTTATTGCTGGATTCAGAGCTATCATATTTGGTCCTTCGCAGCTGGGAGAATTCACTCTCCAAGAATCAGCACTGAATCCTCATAACATTGTGAACAGGTAAGCGACTTACGCTTCATTCTATGTGCAAAATAGTTTTTTTTGTTTGGAGTGAGTGAGATAAAGTTGTGGAAAGCGCTTGCTTTTCCACACATTGAGTAAAGTAGTTTATATATATTTACCCGACACTGCAGCGCACAGTGAAAGGCATCGTATTCAGGTTTAGTCCCAATATATATTCAAACTAAGTCTCAGACGCAGGCGTCGGACTTGTAGTCTACTTGTGGCCACGTGTCTGGACAACAGTGGGTCCGAGAGCCGCGGCGGTCTCTGTTTGTTACGCTGGACAGATAGAGAGTCCTCCATCGTCAATCCTCTCCAACCGGGAGCTAAGCTTGAAGAACCTAATCGGATGAACTAGGGAGATCTCACATCAAACAAAAGAAACCTTTGCACATAAAATAACAAGTCCTGTTCACTATAATTGATTTATATTGTTTATTGAACCATAACGAATCAGATATCTTGGCCGTCTGTTTCAAGCGTGCTTTGTATTGTGTTTAACTTTGTTGTCTGGTCATAGCAATCTCTTGGTCTGAAATAATATGGATACTTTAAAACCTACAACTGTCTCTTTAGCGCGCTTTGTTCTCGACACGCAAAAGAAGAGATGCGATGAAATGAAAAGAGATGGATGGAGTAGCGGGTGGGCTATTGGACAGAGTTTGGACTGGTGGTATGGTTTAAAGAACCAACAACAAAAGGCAAACTATGGCATGTATTTGTGTGCTCTGTTGATTGATAAGCAAAATGGTATTTTATTGGGCCTTAACGGTCAATCTATCGATGCAGAGCAGGACAAAAATGCGACTATTGCCGCAGTTAAACCAGAGGTTACGCCCCCTCCAGCCCATGCAACTAGGCCTAACTCCCGTAATTTTTCTGCTCTCCTATGCTCTCCCGTTGTTCATTGTCCGCATATTTTGATCGCCCCTATGGCTCCAGTTCCACTTCAGGGACACGAACTTCCAGTGGACACTTACTCACAGCCTACTGCAAACTATCACCATTGTTTTAAATATAATGAACAAGAATTGTCTCGAAATGGCTTTGCCAGCGCTGTTGATTCATGTGCGGTCAGGCAAGCTGAGGAAGAACCATTCTTTGATTATGTTAAACGTTTGGAGGATTGCTATAGGCGTTACTGTGAGGTGACGGGAGACTGGGTTATATTCAATTCTGATGTAATGATTCTCACTGCAATTTCAGGTCTTAAATCTGAACTGAAGGCCCGATATTTTAACACCCTGCCCCCGCTCTACACTTGGCCTGACTTTATACAATGGGGCCAGCGAATTGATGTCAGCTTAGTTGAGAGAATGCACTCTCTGAATGTGACGGCCACACGCATAGCCGCTGTTGATCGTGCTACAGAGAACTCTCCCAATCCCTATGCAAATTTAACAGCCCCTTCTCATACTCCCGCAGGTAGTACATCGCACGTGAACCCTCCTAAGCAAGGACAGTGCTTTGTATGCAGAAAGGATGGACATTGGGCTGACAAATGTCCCAATAAGATTAAGAATTTCAAACGGGATAACAAGCGTAATTCTGCCCGTAAATCGGACTTAAACAGAGATGCTAAGCTTATGAAACAAGTAGGCTACGAAAATTCTTTGCTGAACGTTAAACCTCAGTCAGCATAACGATTAGTGGCCTTTGCTTCAGAAACTTTTAAGGTGCCCGAACCCCGAAACATCGGTGAGCGCTCCAGCCACATTTCTCTGACCCATTCACGATTTTTAACGAGCCATGGTCTCCCCCCCCCCCCATTATGTTTTCAGCTTAATATATAGTTAATGGCTTTATGATTATTTGCCTTTTACTCCCGAATCCAAATTGTCGCTGAAATCAGTTATTAGTATTGTTAATTCATGTGCACCTTCGTGTATTCTGCAATATTGTGATAATTTATTGATAGCATCCCCACACAAAGCTCATGATTGTGGCAACTCCTAATTCGACATAAATGCATTAACAACTACCAGAGCAGGGGCGTCCCTCTCTACCTTCAAGAAGCTCTTGAAGACCCAACTCTTCAGAGAGCACCTCCCTTCCTAACTGGCACCTTGGCTTAATCTGCCCTTATGCAGTAACAGGCCGCACTTCTTTTTCTTTCTATGTCGTTATATATTGTTACACCAAGTTTTAATGCTCTTAGCTTGATTGTTCTCTCCCTTGTACGTCGCTTTGGACAAAAAGCGTCAGTGAAATGACTAAATGTTAAATGTAAATGAGTCAAACTGAATCTCCGCAAAGTGCGCAAACCTTCCGATTGGGTTATCTGAAATTACTTTCTGTCACGTAGCCTATTGGTAGCCACGGTCGAGCCCCCTTGCCAGAATTTAAGTTATTTGTAAATTGCCTGTACCCACGACTGTTTCAGGTTTGCGTTCTTCTAGGCTTATTGAACTACAAGCGTAATACATTCCCGACTACAGCGTCATCGCAAAACCTCTCAATAATTATTTTAAAGATGGAAATGGTTTAATGCAATCTAATAGGGGACAGCTCAACAGATGCCGACAACACATTTGAATGACTATTATGTTTTCCACACAGCCCTTTCTTATAGACCTGTTTGGAAAAAGAGGGGATACTTGACGACTATAGACACCGATTAGTCTCGCCAGCAAAATCACGACTGTCGTGGCATTGCTTTCACAAGTACTACCGCACACTGTATTGTATGGAACAAGAGGGGAACTATCAAGCAGACATAAAAACGAAAGTAACAGTCAATATAGGCGTCGCTGAATTAGCTCCAACACTAATAGCCCTATGTAACTGGTTTAAAATTAATGTACAAATCAGAATATGTTAGAAAAATAAATCATTGTCTGTAACCCTCCAAAATGACCACTTTGAAGCATTTTCCTTCCAGCATAGAACAGATGATTAAACTCAATTTGATCTGGAATTTTAATATAATGCTTACATTGGTAATAAGATAAGATGCTTTAGACTCTCCATGATAAGTTAAGGGACCTTGCCCAATAGGTTTGGCCACTCCCACATCAGTGTTAGTGGACACGTGCATATCAAAATCTATATGGTACCATCTTTCCCAAATCAAGAGGTTGCTTGACTACTCGCCGGCTAAATGTTGCATGTTGTACTAACTTACTGCTTATGACGGTCATACCTGATATGTAAGTAGGTCTGGTATGGCAAGCTCGTCTTTATGTTCATGTCCCATGGGTTGTCTGTGTCTACTGTGAAATGTAACGTGCATATTCCATAAATCTGCCAATGTCAATCAGTGCTCTGCTCTGCCAACTGCCTCTGCTATGCATACTGTCACCTGTTTCCTGTCTCCTCAGATACTTTTCGGACGTGGAGACACTCAGGCTGTTGCAACCATCCTCATCACCATCATCTGGGTCCAGAGGGCGCATCGCAGACCAGGAGAGATCCTACCATCACCTCCTGACCGCCACAGTCGCAGGCTGACAACCCCATCTCCATCATCTGGGTCCAGAGGGCGCATCGCAGACCAGGAGGATTCTACCATTTCACCCCCACCCCCCAACTGTCTCAGTCACACCCAAGGCGCGGTTACAAGAGGTCCTACCATCAACCACGGACTTCCTTCAACCCCTTCTCCAACTGGACGTTGTCGGCACTACCACTCAATGAACTGAATTGCCCTTGAATGTTAAGGCTCATATATGTCAATATAGTAGTCTGTGCAGGGAAAGGAATTAATTTGGTGAGTTGGGTTGGTGGATGTGCAACTATCACTCACAGCTTACAATAAGAGTTGTTGCATCGCAAGGCTGCAGAAGAATTTTTCCTCTGAATGAGGTTTTGCTTCTGCCTGTGAGAGAAGGGCTAACATCCTGTCGTTTGTGACCAACCCCTCAAAATAGACGGAATTATTTTCCATTTAATGCAGGGTGTCTGAAACATTCTCCACATCCATTTCGTTTCCTCTGTTTTCAAAATATTCGGTCTGGTCGGCCGTGGGATACCATAGTTATCACCCCTTATGTACGTTACTTTGGCACTCCTCCCTGCCTATGCTCATAGCTACCTTGAAAACTTGGCTGTTGGGATGATGGTTGACTATGCAGAGAGCTTAAATAATACTAACTGTTGGATCTGCCGGAATATGCTCTCAGGTTATACTGATGCCCGTCCCACATAACCTTGGAGACGTCCAAGGGAGTGTGGGCAGCGGTGTCAGGCCTGGTGGGTATCTTCCTGGCAATCACAGTTATCTTAGCCGTCTACAAGACAATGGAATGTCTCTGTATTAGTCACCACTGTCCCCTCCAAGCCAGTTTCTGTTCAGGCTATTGCCTCTGGGTCAGCTCCCCAGCGTAGAAACATTGCATAGGTGTGAGCATGGCGGAGAGAAGTCCCATCCAATGGCTGAGTAGTTTATTGTTTTTAAATGTGAATATTTACATATTCAAATAGGGGACTGATGGAAATTGATATAGACATATAATTACCATTGCATACATGAATGCTCTTGTGTGTGTGCATGACATGCTTATTCACAGTCTGTCCCCCACCCTCACCCATGGCCTATGCTAAACGGAACCTCTCTAGACATCCCCTCCCTATTCATGGCCTATGTAATACACATATCAGGACCTTAGGTAAGCATGTTCGGAACATTCCGTGGGGGGGTGGTGGTCATCTCACCTCCCCTCCCACTTACATCCCCATTTGCCAACCTTGACCTACCACCCCAAGGTATCCCATGATTGACCAGTAACTAAACAGTAACACCCCCCTCATTCTGACCTGTGACCTCCCATAGCTGACCTTATAAAAAGTCATACTGTACAGTGATATTCAGTCTTTACCCTGTCTATTTGATTTGGAATTGACTCCCTGCAGGCGCACGTGAGGAAATAAACACCAAGATATTTGATTCACCTCGTGGTTCCATTGTCTACAGTTTATTGCTGGATTCAGAGCTATCATAACTATTGCCGGAACTACCTGAGACAGAAGGAATCTGCTGGAACATTGACATCTCAGAGACCGGACCTCAAACCCATCAAGCTAATATGAGGCGAGTTGGAAAATAAACTGGACAGATCTATTGTACATTCAAAGGAAAGCCTTTGGCTTGAGTTGCAAAAGGCATGGGATAACATTAGTGTTGAAGTTCTCAGGAAATCTATTGACTCTATGCCAGAGAGATGTGCTGCTGTAATTGCAGCAAAAGGTGGATATACCAAATTATGAAGTTAAAAGTGGTTAAAAAAAGTAGGACTCACTTCATCTGATATTTGTTGTGCTCAGAACAACTATCTGCATGATTCTTGAACATTATGAAATGAAATCATGTTATGGAGGCAAAAAAAATGACAATATTCTGAGATTTGTCAGGTGTTCTAATAAATTTGGCCACCACTATATATATATATATATATATATGCGCTATGGTCTCTGAAGTGGGGTAAGGGGGTTAATGGAATTGTACCTGGCTTCTTATCTACTCTACTTAGTAGAAACTCTTTGTCCTTTTGAAGGTCAATGTTTGCCTTCTCCAGGAGCTTCATCTTCTCCTCCAGGTGCTGTATTTTCATTGCAGACAATTTGTTTTCTGCTTTTAATTTCGCAATGAATGTTGCTCCCTGCATAATTTGAGAGAAAATAAATGTTAAAATTAACAGGACGAATTTTGAAAGCCTTACTTAAACATGGTTAAACAATAAAGGTTGAGTATACACTGACAGTGATCAGACAGACAACATTTTACCATTTAAATGACCATACTAGGCTGCTAGCCTGGGCTAGGGGAAGGCATTGTCTTTACGTACATTTCCCTCACCGGATTAATAAAAGTTATCTTAATAACTTACATTATTTATTCGCGGAACAGCGAACTTTGGCCGTTGGTTGCTTTTTTTTGGTTGGTAATTCTGATTCAGAATCCTGAATTGTCACTACCAACAGACACACAGACAACATTTAGTCAAACTCCTAACTGGGCTTCAGGCTGAATATTAGGGTGTAACGGTATTTGCATTTGTCCCGTCACAGTACGGGCATCACGGTTCGGTGCATGCAGTCACACGACGAATACGTCTGAGTGAGTATTTAAAAAAGTAAAAACTGCAAGCAGCGTTGACCGGGCCAGAGCACGTGCGCACGTCGGGGTAGGCGTTGGACGCCGTCAGACGTGCACCACACAGCACAGCTGTCCGTGAAGTGTGGAGAAGGCAGTGAGAATGCCACGTACACGGCAAGTTTGAAGCCGTTACCATTGTAGGGGAGTTTGATAATATGCAAGGTGTGTAAACTATATAGGTGAGCGACAGTATGGGCATATATAAAATTCATGATAAAGCTACTCTTATACATTTTACCAAACCCGTAACAAACCGTGACCCCCATAAAGATGTACGTACCGAACCATGACTTGTGTGTACCGTTACACCCCTACTGAATATGAATTTAAATATTTACGTAAAATTTTAGATGCATTACCGTTTCACTTACACAAACCATTATGCACAAATATTATGCACAATACAGACTTACGTGATTCCGAGGAACAATCTGACTGAGCATCCTGATTTGTCACTAGCAACATAGACACAAAACAACATTTAGTCAATCTCTGAACTGGGCTTCAGGCTGAATATGAATTTAAATATTACCCAACATTTTGAGATATATTACTATATTACTCAAACCTCTCTGGCCTTCGGCCTAAGACCATGGAAAAATCAATGTATCAAACTAAAATGTAAATCCATTACAAGACGTTGCCTTTTGTTATCCACGGCAGTGAAGCAACTGGGACATTATCCCTCTTGTACACTTGGGGACATTTTTGTCCAAAGAAGAACATTTTCACTATTTTGTTGGCCAAAACTTTCACTGTTAGACCTGAAATGGCATGATTTTTGCCCAGGAAACCTTATGTAAACTTTCATTTGGTTTTGAAATTTGTCCAAGGTCAATAATACACTATGTGCAAAAAAATCTGAGAAAAAAAAAAAAAATCTATCTGATTTACTTTTAGAGTAGCTGTTTATAGAGGACATTTATCATTTATGTATAGTGTAGAGGGTAACTTTTTGAAAGGGTACCAGTGGGTTAAATACATGTAATGCCATCTATAAGGGAGAGGCCTTATCTGGAGAGGAAATATCTGATAGCTATATATTTGTATGTTTTTTTTTCTTCTGATTTACTATATAGAACACACATAAGTGTATGAGCTGCCCAGATGATTCCACTTTTAATACATAAGCAGTATTGCCAACATTGTGGTGTGCCACTCTGTACTCAATGGTTCAAAATTAGAATTTTCCCCAGCAAATTAGTATTCTTCCTGAAGTGAAATCTGTACTGCGTATGTGCAAGCATCATGAAGCGGTTCTATGGGGGGTCTAGGGTCAATGGACATTTCGAAATATGCTAGTAAAAGATGCCGTGTTGTGGCATTTCAGTCTATAAACATAGACTTACTGTATTTCTTGATTGTAAGATCACTTTTTGAGAGGGTGTCTTTCCTTAAACAGTTAATCTAGGAAAGACATTTTCTAAGAGTTATACTAAGCAATACAGCTGTATACCTTCTGTGTGCCTCATAAATATTGTCATGAGGTTTGTCATCTAGTAAAACATTTAAGTTTATTCTTGATCATTAGTGTAATATTCTTTCATGGGGGTTCCAAATTAAGCAGTAGTTGATTAAAGAAAAATCACAGATCTGTTAATAGCTGCCATTTGTAAATTTAAGAGCAGATGTGACAAGGTAACTTCATCCATAGACATCAAAAGTCAAAAGTCATCATAAAGGCCTATCGATTTTGTAGACGTTAAAACACATTCCCAATCGTATCGTATTTAAATAAAAGTTACAATGAAACGAGATTCCCTATTGGTTGCTGCCAAAATTGTGTGCCATCTGCCAAAACAAAAGCAGAAGTATCACAGTCGTCAATGTATGTAAATAGCAATGGCAGCCTTCATGATGGTAAGAAGGAGGCCAAATTATGACACGTGTTTGCTCATTTCTCGAGTTACCGCAAATATCCTGTTAATTTAATAAAATTGTGAGTTGACCCCTATTTTCGTATGCGTCATATTTGTATTGCCGTATTTCCACCACATTACCATATTAGTACGGATCAATTCGTACGAGTTGGCAATACTACATAAGGCTTCAGTATTATTATTTAACTATTTATTTCTTCAATTACTTCTTTTTTTAAACTCACCAGTCCGAGAGGAGCACGGGTCAGGAGAGGAGCACGGGTCAGGATTTTGCAGTGTTTCTTTCACTCTCGTTTCTTTAGTGCTGCCCCTCCCTGCAGTCCTCTTCTTGCCACGTGTTTCCATCTAGACCTAGCTATAGCTAGCTACAAAGTTATAGCCAAATACTGAGCCTAGCCAAATACTGAATAATGATGAAATACTGAGCAAGGACAGTTGCCAGAGATAAACGTGTATTAACACCGATATATCATTATAACATGCTCCGTTTGAATTACCTTCTTTTGAACCCAACTGTGCTCCTTTAATAAACTTCCTTTGAACTCCACTCCAGTCCGTTTCCTCGTGTCTCCTCTTCTACAGGTCCTCTCTCGTGGCTTGAGTGCAAGTTACCGTAATGCACGTAATAGACCAAAACCTGCCGTGCAGTGCATACAGCAGCCGCCAGCAGGCATTGTTTATTTACAACATTAAAACATACTATGCATCCAAATACAAATAGAAAAAAATAGCAAAATAGGAAATCATTCAAATTATATATGGCTTCTTATCGTGCCACTTTTTTCACATTCTCTTCAACAATTGATTATTTTTGCTACAGTATTGGTGTAATTACGGTAAATCCAAGATTGCCGCCAAATTATGTTCTGTATTGAGAGAGCATTACGAGGACTTTCTGTGCTGTATGTGAATTTATTACAATGACAAGATTACTTCGAGGACTTTTAAGAAACAGTCGACGCCCGGACACTACAGAGAACAGAAGAAAAACTGTGAAATGGATATGTAAATGGGGACTGTTGAAAAGGAATATAACCTGCACAAGATGCAATCGCAACATGCATTTGAAGAAACATAGATGCAGCGATGGTTATCGAAGGTAAGATGGGCGCTATTAAATTACCATCATCATTACTGACTAGTCAAGGCTATAACTGATGATATTTTTTTCCTTCTTTAGGGTCTGTAATCATCATAAAAGCCACCCACTGTCAGTACGCAATGGGACAATATTCTTTAAATCCCACGTCCCTTTGGCAAAATGGTCGAATTCATGCACAGGTAGGCATAAAGTTATTATGTGTGCTCTGACTCTGTAGGCCTATTTGTTATCTCATTCTATGTGTTGTTAAATGATCTTTAGTCATTGACATGCAAAGGAATGTGCTGAGGCAGAATCCTTGGTCAGCCTAATGGAGACAGTCGTCCATTGAAGGGGCTCTGTGTAGGCTAGGCTACCATTTGTTCTTTTGAATTTCAATTAAGAACGAAAAACGGTAAAATGAGAAAACAGTTTAACAGTTCTGTTTTAGTGTCAAACAAAAAAACAAAAAAAAAGATTTCGACGTCTACTTCCAATATTTAATTTAAAGTTTATTTCAAATATACATCAATCAGAAAACAGCTTGTGACTATTTCAATTTTGATATTTTATTCTCTCCCCTTCCTATGCCCCGGAAGTTAGCAGCTATACTACCTGCATATTTTGAAGTTTTTGGATGCATGTGCTTGGTTAACTGAAGCTAGCACTCTCTGGTCTCGTTATCACCAGACAAGTACACACACATAGTTCCATGAACTGATTAGCTTAGGTTGCAGTATCTTACGTGAGATAACTACCTAGCTTACACTATATGTTGTTTGGTTAGCCTGTGGGCACCGGAGGGGAAATAATACATTAGGTTGCGCACCTAAAGTTTACGAATGACATTTAGCACGACTCATTCTCGCAAGTGCTTTGAAACAGATGGTTAAATGCTCCATGCATGGGTTCTTCATGTTTTGTCACTAGCGAGCTAGCTAGCTAACTACCTTCTGTATGGTGGTTAGATATGACGGACTGGGAAGAACCGGTGGTATCGCAGTCATCATCGCGTTATCATGACTTGAGGTATGAATAGCGCAGCTTCTAAATGTAGCATCAATCAACCCAAGACGTTCTGACAAATTAGCAATGGACTGATGGTCTCACGAACATACACACCCAATCCATTTTCAAAGTGTATTGATTAGCTTAAATTACATTAACATACACGAGATAGCCACCCTGTCTAACGGTTTAGTGTGTCAGATGTTACCCGAGGAATAATAAAACGCACTTAAACTTTGTGAATGTTATTTTGCTCGACGCATCCTCGCAAGTACTGTGGGCCCAGTTTCCTGATAACGACGTATCTTAACGGCTTACGTGGACTTTGACGATATTGTGAACTAATTGAAATTCAAAAGAACGAATGGTACACGGACCCGGTCCGGAATGATTTTCTCTCTGAATTTTCAGACTAGTTGGTTTATATCTCAATGCTTTGTTCTTCCAGAAAGGAATAGTCTGTAGTATAATTAAAAACTGAAATATCTGCTTATGCAATTAGGCTACGGGGCAGAGGAGTTCGTAGTGCACCTTCATTTCCAACAAAATCAACTTCATTTTGAAATTTCAAACCATGCTGAATATGAATTTGACAATTTTGTCAAGATTGAAATTTTGGGATGCACTCCCTGTTTCAGCCCTATGTGTACTGTATATGCCCATTGAAAATACTATACTATTACATTTAATAATACTCGCAAGACTTAGTTCACCGTATTAAAACACAGGTCTTTAATATAACTTACTTTTCTTAAGGTTTTCACAAGGTTTGCGGTTGAAACAACTGGACATGATCGATGATGGTATAGCAGCAAGCTCGAGGACATTGTCCAGAATGACCCAAAAACTCAGAGAGGTTGGTGGAGGATGCAATATTCAAACAAGTCACAGACCACAACAAGGCATAGTAATAACATTGTATTTGACTTATTCAGCTGATCCGTTTAAAAAAGGATTACATATAATACACCTATAACTCCATTCATAGGTACTGTACTTCAAGTTAACATACTTGGAAAAGATTTGTAGATTACAGTTACGTTGTAGTATATTCATTTTTGACTTCTATCTTCAGGTTTGCTTGGCTGCCCTCACACGCCTGAGGAAGAGAGGGATGAGGATTGGAGGTCGCCATCAATTTGTTGTGATTGATGAAAGTAAATTTGCTCACAAACGAAAGGTACAGTGTACAACCCACCACATTCCACTTTCCTTTTCCATTTTGGTGCAATATTTTCTTTAACATCCTAAATGAAATTACCTGAAATGCATACTTTTTCCTGTGGAAATTATTATGGTCTATTGCAATGAAGGGACTATGTACGGAAATGCTACTCTTAAACCCTTCCTCCAATGTGGTGTACTGTAAATAACCTCATAGTGAAAACAAAAAAAGAAAATTATGTCATATGTAATTGTATCTGTTTCTATTTTTGTCTGTAGTACCATCGTGGCCGTTGCGGCAACACTTGGAGGCGTTCTCACAACTGGGTTTTTGGGATGTTGGAAGTGGACGGGGAATCTAGGACACCAATCCTGAAACTAGTGAGGAACCGCTGCAGGAGAACCCTCTTGCGCCAAATCCTGAGGCATGTCAGGGAAAATGCCAACATTGTTTCTGATGAGTGGCGCGCTTACAAGGACTGCCTTGCCCGGTATGGGTTCAAACAATTTAGTGTTTGCCATAAGCAGAATTTTGTGAACCCACAAAATGGAGCCCATACCCAGCATATAGAGCGGGCATGGCAGTCATACAAACAACAAATATGGCGTCTGAGAGGTAATCGATCAATAAAATCACTGAAGATACACCTGAAGATGATTGAGTGGTATTACTGGCTGGGGATTCGTCATCCTGGTGGCATTTTGGGTTGACTAGTGCACGAGATAAAGAAGGCACACAAGTGATCACCTTTGACAGACAGTCAATCATGACAGACATGTTTCTTCTAGAATTTTTTTATTTTATTTTTTTGACACTGTTGCCTACTGTTTAGGTTGGGTATCAATATCTTATAGATGTTCAGCATGCTGTATTAAACTGCTATATTGTTTAGTTCCTGAGTGGGAGTGTTTGTTTTACTTGGTCATAATGTTACAAGTCTTGACAAAGTTTCGAATAGCACATAAGGTGTTAGAATTTCTTCAGAATTGCGCTGTCATAATGGTGTTATGACAGTCAGTTTATCCTTCATGATATGTTAATGACAATTCAAAATGCTACCACTTTACTTGAGGTCAAAGAATATCTTTATTATACTGTCATAATGGTGCCATGACAGTCAGTTTATCCTTCATGATATGTTAATGACAAATCAAAATGCTACCACTTTCCTTGAGGTCAAAGAATATCATCATTACACTGTCATAATGGTGTCATGACAGTCAGTTTTGGGTATCCTGTCCGTATCCTGTCAAATATCCACATTAGATATTATGAACACAAGATAATCCATGTTTTATCTGGTCAACATCATTTGGTTTATAAATAAACATCCATTCCTGCCACTCAAGCTTGCAACACATTCCAAAATAAGTTGGAAAGGGGTCAGTTTAGGGGTAGTAATGAGGTAGAATGATTAAATTATGATGTGATTTGAAGCCAGTGATGTCAGCAGGTCATCGTAATCATGATTTGGTACAAATGCAGCATCCAGGAAAGGCCTAGTCCTTTAGAAGCAAAGATGGGTCAATGATAACCATGTCCAGAAGCGCTGTTGACTTCTTTTGGCACTGAGGCATCTGGGATGGACCATCACAGAGTGGAAACGTGTATTGTGGTAAAAAAAAAAAAAAAAATCAGTATTTAAGGTATTTTTTGGGAATAAATGGATGCCGTGTGTTCCGGACCAAAGAAGAAAAAGACTATCCAAACTATCATCAGCAACAAGTCCAAAGGCCAGGGTCTGTCATGGTATAGGGTTGTGTCAGTGCCCTTTGCAAAGGTAATTTACACATGTGAAGGCACCATTAATGCTGAAAAGTACATAGAGATTTTTGAGCAACATATGATTCATTAAAAACCACATTCAGCACAGATTTCAAAGGCATGGCTGAGGAAGAAGAGTGTTTGGGTGTTGGACTAGTCTGTAACCTTTCACATATAATTATAATAATCATTATGTCAACTTGCCATAAACACAAAAATAGATATTAGCATATTTTGCTAATGTCAAGTTGTCATGACAAAGATATTTTCTGGTCATGTCACTTCGACTAATGTCAAGTTGTCATACGAAGGACATCCCAAACAAATGTATCGTCAAGTTGTCATGACAAAGACAACTTCTGGTCATGTCACTTTGATTAATGTCAAGTTGTCATAATCAAGACAACCTAAACAATGTCAACTTGTCATGACAAAACCCGAATGACACTTAATGACAGCAGTCATTAACGGTAATGAAATTGACATAATGTTTATGACACGTTCATGACTGTGTCATTTCACAGTTATGACAGTGTCATGTCGCTACTATGACGCTACCTTCAAATAAAGTGTTACCAATTGTTCTTTCTTTTCAATACAACTTAAGTTGCACATAATAAAACTGAAGTTGCACATGATTTCCAATCGGGTTGGTTTGTTTAACATCTACATTATGATTTCCACAGGAAATTGCTGACTTTATTGCCAAGGAAGATGCCAGAATTTTGTGCAGTCTGTTCTAGTAACGTTCCCTTAAAACGAGATCCCGTGGGATCACCGGTATTTTATTATATCAGTAATATTGCTTTTAAAACGGTAATAATAAAAGTATACATGTATATTCTGTGTGCTGAGTTTTAGTAGCCTATTCTCTGATTGTTGGTTTTTGAAGTAAATTACATTAAGTGACATTGCTTGACCGTGTAGCTATTTGTCTCTGTTTTGTTACCGGCTTTCAATCACGAGAATGAGTAAGATCTTTAAAAAGGGTCTCAATAACGTTTATAGGCTACGTGTAGCTATTTGTTTTGTCTTTGTGAGAATGAGTAAGATCTTTAATAAGAGTCTCAACAACGTATATGTCTCATATGCGACCGTCTCTGTGCAATTCAGATCGCGTCCTAAGTGAAGCGCGCTTCATTCACAAAGTGGTATATAGTAGGTCAAGATCTTTAAGAGTCTCAACAACGTATATGTCTCATATGCGACCGTCTCTGCGCAATTCAGATCGCGTCCTAGGTGAAGCACGCTTCATTCACAAAGTGGCGAGTCTCGCCCACGCGAATTGTGCCTGATCGCGTCCCGGACCTTAGCTCCTCCATCACAGCACCACCGTCACCATTTGGGCTAATTGTGAAAGGCCAAATTAATATTTCGCTCAATAAAATCAAATAAACTATTAGAATAATTTACACATGAATGAGATTCACATCTTATAGGTATTCCGTTTTAATTTCACAAGTGTAAAACATTTCGCTCGAACTTATAACCTAAAAAAAGACTAATAGTGGCTTAGTTTTCAGTAGGAGCTATGGCTGCATTGGTGTTGTTAGAGGATATTGCCAACTGCTCAATAAGGAGAGAGAGGTTTTTTTGTGGTCGCGCAGACTTTTTGACACAGGATGATGTCTGATAAGCAGGTACCGCTTGCCGAGAGCGTTGTGTCCAAATGGCCTCTCGTCTAGAGAGGCGCACTAGAGGCAACCAGGCCATACACGTTCAGGTATTGTCCGTTCTTGGATTCCTGGCTACAGGAACGTTCCGATGAGAAATTGAAGACCAGTCGAGCAATCCCCGTCATCATTAAGCAGAATTTTGCTTGATGTTCTTCGCAGTATACTATCCCATATGCCCCCCAATTTATTAGATTTCCATACAGTGCCCAGCAAAATGTGAAAGAGGAATTCCTGCGTAAAACAGGGTTCCCAATGTATTCTCATCCAGATTTTGCACACTCAGAAAGCCTAGGAAGCCCACTTCAATACAGCACAGGTCGGTAGTGGAGCGTACCAAAGCCTTGGTGCTGCTGCCGCAGATGCGGCTTCTGTCACTGCTCGTGTCGCGGGTGCTGGTGCTTCGGAGACGTGTCTACTACATGTCAAATACTTTGCTTTACTTACGCCACCAGACAGGCTTTCTAACGATGTTTTGGCCCGCATCTGCTGTTCCGTCAGAACGTTGATGTCAACCTCACTTTAATTATTCTGTTTACATGTTTCTTTCTTGCTCTCCACTGTCACAGAGAGTTTGTGCATTGAGGATGCGCTCTGTTTGTGCATTGATAATATGCTGATTAGATTAAATAGGGGCGTTTTGAAGGCGGAGATTCAGTTGCGCACAATTTCACGAGCATTTGTGATTTATAACCGAAGGATTGGCGAACACGTGTTTTTTGTGTGCACGTCTGTTTTCTGTGGATCTCACGCTCATTTCAGGATATGTCTTAGACAAAATGTAGGATGGTTTCTAGGCAACGTTTTATAAATGAGGCCCTTTGTATGTGGGTGTGTGTGCACAAACAGACACACACAAACACACCAAACTATTTTTAACATGTATCATAACATTTGTTATTTGTTTTCATAACATGTATCATAATGTGCGCGTGCGCGTGCGCGTGTTTGTATGTGTGTGTTTGTGTTTGTATTTGTGTCCGTGTGTGTTTGTGTTTGTGTCTTTTCTTTGTGTTTGTGTTTGTGTGTGTGTGTGTGTGTGTGTGTGTGTGTGTGTGTGTGTGTGTTTGTGTGTGTGTTTGTGTGTTTGTGTGTGTGTATGGGTGTGTTTGTGTGTGTGTGTGTTAGCACACACAGACACACATAACACACCACACTATTTTTAACATTGTTATAACATGTATCATAACATTTGTTATAACATATAATAACTTTATTATTTGTTATCATTATGTTTGTTATTTGTTATCACCCCACTATTTTTAACATTGTTAAAACATGTATCATATTATTTGTTATTTGTTTTCATAACATTTATCATAACATTTGTTATTTGTTAGCATAATGCGTTTGTTATTTATCACCACACTATTTTTAACATTGTTATCACATGTATCATAACATTTGTTATTTGTTTTCATAACATGTATCATAATGTGCGCGTTTGCGTGTTTGTATATGTGTGTCCGTGTGTGTTTGTGTGTTTGTGTTTGTGTGTGTGTGTGTGTGTGTGTGTGTGTGTGTGTGTGTGTGTGTGTGTGTGTGTGTGTATTTGTGTGTGTGTGTGTTTGTGTGTGTGTGTGTGTGTGTGTGTGTGTATGGGTGTGTTTGTGTGTGTGTCTGTGCACACCACACTATTTTTAACATTGTTATAACATGTATCATAACATTTGTTATTTGTTTTCATAACAAGTATCATAACATTTGTTATTTGTTATCATAATGCGTTTGTTATTTGTTATCACCACACTATAACATGTATCATAACATTTGTTATTTGTTTTAATAACAAGTATCATGAAGTGCAAGTGCGCGTGTATGTGTGTGTGCGTGTGTTTGTGTGTGTATTTGTGTCCGTGTGTGTTTGTGTGTTTGTGTTTGTGTGTGTGTGTGTGTGTGTGTGTGTGTTCTTTTGTTTGTTTGTGTGTGTGTGTGTGTTTGTCTGTGTGCTTGTGTGTGTGTGTGTGTGTGTGTGTGTGTGTGAGTGTGTGTGTGTGTGTATGGGTGTGTGTGTGTGCGCACACACAGACACAGACAAACACACCACACTATTTTTAACATTGTTATACATTATATTATATTTATTGTTATAACATGTATCATAACATTTGTTATTTGTTTTCATAACAAGTATCATAAGATATGTTATTTGTTATCATAATGCGTTTGTTAATTGTTATCACCACACTATAACATGTATCATAACATTTGTTATTTGTTTTCATAACATGTATCATAATGTGCGTGTTTGTATATGTGTGTGTGTGCGTGTGTTTGTGTGTGTATTTGTGTACGTGTGTGTTTTTTGTGTTTTTGTTTGTGTTTGTGTGTGTGTGTGTATGTGTGTGTGTGTGTGTGCTCTTTTGTTTGTCTGTGTGTGTGTTTGTTTGTGTGTGTGTGTGTGTTTGTGTGTGTGCTTGTGTGTGTGTGTGTGTTGGTGTGTGTGTGAGTGTGTGTGTGTGTGTATGGGTGTGTGTGTGTGCGCACACACAGACACAGACAAACACACCACACTATTTTTAACATTGTTATAACATGTATCATAACTTTGTTATTTGTTATCATTATGTTTGTTATTTGTTATCACCAAACTATTTTTAACATTGTTATAACATATATCATAACATTTGTTAATTGTTTTCATAACATGTATCATAATGTGCGCGTTTGCGTGTTTGTATTTGTGTGTGTGTGCGTGTGTTTGTGTGTGTATTTGTGTCCGTGTGTGTTTGTGTGTGTGTGTCTGTGTATGTGTGTGTGTATGGGTGTGTTTGTGTGTGTGTCTGTGCGCACACACTGACAAACACAAACCCACCACACTATTTTTAACATTGTTATAACATGTATCATAACATTTGTTATTTGTTTCATAACAAGTATCATAACATTTGTTATTTGTTATCATAATGCGTTTGTTAATTGTTATCACCACACTATAACATGTATCATAACATTTGTTATTTGTTTTAATAGCATGTATCATAATATGCAAGTGCGCGTGTTTGTATGTGTGTGTTTGTGTGTGTATTTGTGTCCGAGTGTGTTTGTGTGTTTGTGTTTGTGTGTGTGTGTGTGTGTGTGTGTGTGTGTGTGTGTGTGTGTGTGTGTGTGTTTTTGCTTGTCTGTGTGTGTGTTTGTTTGTGTGTGTGTATGTGTGTGTGTGTGTGTTTGTTTGTTTGTGTGTTTGTTTGTGTGTGTGTTTGTGTGTGTGTGTGTGTGTTTGCTTGTGTGTGTGTGAGTGTGTGTGTGTGTGTGTGTGTGTGTGTGTGTGTGTGTGTGTGTGTGTGTGTGTATGGGTGTGTTTGTGTGTGTGTGTGTGCGAACACACAGACACAGACAAACACACCACACTATTTTTAACATTGTTATACATTATATTATATTTATTGTTATAACATGTAACATAACATTTGTTATTTGTTTTCATAACAAGTATCATAACATTTGTTATTTGTTATCATAATGCGTTTGTTAATTGTTATCACCACACTATAACATGTATCATAACATTTGTTATTTGTTTTCATAACATGTATCATAATGTGCGTGTTTGTATATGTGTGTGTGTGCGTGTGTTTGTGTGTGTATTTGTGTACGTGTGTGTTTTTTGTGTTTTTGTTTGTGTTTGTGTGTGTGTGTGTATGTGTGTGTGTGTGTGTGTGTGTGTTCTTTTGTTTGTCTGTGTGTGTGTTTGTTTGTGTGTGTGTGTGTGTTTGTGTGTGTGCTTGTGTGTGTGTGTGTGTGTGTGTGAGTGTGTGTGTGTGTGTATGGGTGTGTGTGTGTGCGCACACACAGACACAAACACACCACACTATTTTTAACATTGTTATAACATGTATCATAACTTTGTTATTTGTTATCATTATGTTTGTTATTTGTTATCACCAAACCATTTTTAACATTGTTATAACATATATCATAACATTTGTTATTTGTTTTAATAGCATGTATCATAACATTTGTTATCATAATGCGTTTGTTATTTGTTACATATAACATGTATCATAATGTGCAAGTGCGCGTGTTTGTATGTGTGTGTGTGTGTGTGTGTGTGCGTGTGTTTGTGTGTGTATTTGTGTCCGTGTGTGTTTGTGTGTTTGTGTTTGTGTGTGTGTGTGTGTGTTTGTGTGTGTGTGTGTGTGTGTGTGTGTGTGTGTGTTTGTTTGTCTGTGTGTGTGTTTGTTTGTGTGTGTGCGTGTGTTTGTTTGTTTGTGTGTGTGCTCACAGACACACACAAACACACCAAACTATTTTTAACGTTGTTATAACATGTATCATAACATTTGTTATTTGTTTTCATAACATGTATCATAATGTGCGCGTTTGCGTGCTTGTATATGTGTGTGTGTGCGTGTGTTTGTGTGTGTATTTGTGTCCGTGTGTGTTTGTGTTTGTGTGTGTGTGTATGTGTTTGTGTGTATTGGTGTGTTTGTGTGTGTGTCTGTGCGCACACACTGACACACACAAACACACCACACTATTTTTAACATGTATCATAACATTTGTTATTTGTTTTCATAACAAGTATCATAACATTTGTTATTTCTTTTCATAACAAGTATCATAACATTTGTTATTTGTTATCATAATGCGTTTGTTAATTGTTATCACCAAACTATAACATGTATCATAACATTTGTTATTTGTTTTAATAACATGTATCATAATGTGCAAGTGCGCGTGTTTGTATGTGTGTGTGTGTGTGTGTGTATGCGTGTGTTTGTGTGTGTATTTGTGTCCGTGTGTTTGTGTGTTTGTGTTTGTGTGTGTGTGTGTGTGTGTGTGTTTTTGTTTGTCTGTGTGTGTGTTTGTTTGTGTGTGTTCTTGTTTGTGTGTGTTCTAGTGTGTGTGTGCTTGTGTGTGTGTGTGTGTGTTTTTGTTTGTCTGTGTGTGTGTTTGTTTGTGTGTGTGTGTGTTTGTGTGTGTGTGTGTGCTTGTGTGTGTGTGTGTGTGTTTGTGTGTGTGTGTGTGTGTGTGTGTGTGTGAGTGTGTGTAACATTTGTTATTTGTTTTCATAACAAGTATCATAACATTTGTTATTTGTTATCATAATGCGTTTGTTATTTGTGATCACCACACTATAACATGTATCATAACATTTGTTATTTGTTTTAATAAGATGTATCATAATGTGCAAGTGCGCGTGTTTGTATGTGTGTGTGTGTGTGTGCGTGTGTTTGTGTGTGTGTTTGTGTCCGTGTGTGTTTGTGTGTTTGTGTTTGTGTGTGTGTGTGTGTTTGTTTGTGTGTGTGTGTGTGTGTGTGTGTGTTTTTTTGTTTGTCTGTGTGTGTGTTTGTTTGTGTGTGTGTGTGTGTTTGTTTGTTTGTGTGTGTGCTTTTGTGTGTGTGTGTGTGTGTATGAGTGTGTTTGTGTGTGTGTCTGTGCGCACACACAGACACACACAAACACACCACACTATTTTTAACGTTGTTATAACATGTATCATAACATTTGTTATTTGTTTTCATAACAAGTATCATAACATTTGTTATTTGTTATCATAATGCGTTTGTTATTTGTTATCACCACACTATAACATGTATCATAACATTTGTTATTTGTTTTAATGACATGTATCATAATGTGCAAGTGTGCGTGTTTGTATGTGTGTGTGTGTTTGTGTGTGTATTTGTGTCCGTGTGTGTTTGTGTGTTTTTGTTTGTCTGTGTGTGTGTTTGTTTGTGTGTGTATGTTTGTGTGTGTGTGTTTGTGCTTGTGTGTGAGTGTGTGTGTGTGTGTTTGTGTGTGAGAGTGTGTGTGTGTATGGGTGTGTTTGTGTGTGTGTGTGCGCAAACACAGACACAGACAAACACACCACACTATTTTTAAAATTGTTATAACATGTATCATAACTTTGTTATTTGTTATCATTATGTTTTTTATTTGTTATCACCAAACTATTTTTAACATTGTTATAACATGTATCATAACATTTGTTATTTGTTTTCATAACAAGTATCATAACATTTGTTATTTGTTATCATAATGCGTTTTTTATTTGTTATCACCACACTATAACATGTATCATAACATTTGTTATTTGTTTTAATAACATGTATCATAATGTGCAAGTGCGCGTGTTTGTATGTGTGTGTGTGTTTGTGTGTGTGCGTGTGTTTGTGTGTGTATTTGTGTCCGTGTGTGTGTGTGTGTTTTTGTTTGTCTGTGTGTGTGTTTGTTTGTGTGTGTGTGTGTGTTTGTGTGTGTGTGTGTGTGTGCTTGTGTGTGTTTGTGTGTGTTTTTGTTTTTCTGTGTGTGTGTTTGTTTGTTTGTGTGTGTGTGTTTGTGTGTGTGCACACACAGACACAGACAAACACACCACACTTTTTTTAACATTGTT